>NC_092127.1:6932160-7232160 GCF_043159975.1 Macaca nemestrina | reverse complement strand
GATTTTAAATATTTGGTGAAATCATTATGGCATTAGTTACTTTTCAGACTTCTAAAACATTTGATTATTACCTTGAATATATGAACAAAAAGTATTATGATTGCTTTATAAGAAGGATAAACACTCTGAAAATACGAGCATATTGGGGGTGATGTCCAGATAGTCGGAACCTGGTCCTTGAACTGCCTCTGTTTAATCTGGGGCAAGTGATTTAATCCCTGTGAGTCTCCCTTTCCTAATGTGTAACATGAAACAATCTAACCTCTTTGGGGCGGCAGTAAAATTGCTATAGGCTAACAGTGTACAGAAACACAGTGGTTTGTATACTCCTTGAAGATGGAAATAGTGTCCAGTTTGTAAGTCTGCACTGGTACTGTTTTAGCACATAAGAAGTGTCAGTAAATATTGAATGAGTTTTTGGTGGAATAGGACATGATATCCTTTTAGAAAACGTTTTGGCATTTTGAGTCAAAGCCATAAATATATATATTCTTGTTGTCCCAGTATTAACGTTTAGGATGTTTATGAATACTCCACAGGAAGGAAGAAGTGAGGATAGGATAGGGTCGCAGAAGTCTCATCTCAGCCTTTGGAAATAGTCTCAGTGTTTAACTACAGTGGAGTAATTTGGTAGATTTTGGTTAACTTCATTCACTGCAAAGTTTTCCTGCTATTAAAAGGCAAGTAAGAAAAACCATATTCGTACCGTGAAAGTTTATACTAGAAAAGTATCGAAGCATAAAATAAGAACATAGCTACATCGTTACTAAAAGCCTGGAAAAATTAAATGTATACTCAGTAAAGAATTAGAAGGAGTCATACATAGAAAATGGAAAACAGTTTGATATATTAGTGATATGATTATGGAATTATGTTTTTCTTTCAGTTGCATTTGCAAACAAGATGGAAGAAGAGGCTGGAAAAGAACATAGGCTAGCTATTTAAAGATCCTGAATGAAAAAAAAAAAAAAACCCTTTGGGTTTCATTTTGTAAAGTTTTTAAAAAATAGATCTGGGATTAAATCTGGCTTTCAGAAAGATAATTTGTAGTAAGAGAGTTAGTAATAAGGAGATGGATTAGAATATTACTGCAATAATTCAGGTGACAGATGTGGAGGACCTGCGTTTCTTATTTCCTGTGTTTTGTTGCTGTGACATCTGGGGCCTTGCTGACTCTGGAGGGACTGCCCCTCCTAGTGTTTGCCAGTTCTAGAGATAATAAATAACTCGCCCACGAGTGCACTTTTCCACCTCAGCCATCTCCTTTAGTGGGCTTTCACACTCTGGTCCATTATCCACCTGCCCTGATTACCCCAGGGCCAGGTACAGAGAGCCCTTGTGCCTCAGAGCCAATTGAAAATATTTAAACTACTATTCTAATGGTTTTTAGTCTGTTTTGCCCATTTCTTCCCAAGGAAACCACAATAAAGGCTTGTTTAGGGTTTCGCCTCTCTCCCTCTGCCTCCTAATGAACCCCGATGCTTCTTTTTGTGACACTGTTGGGGCGGCATGCCCCTTCCTCTTGGGAAGCTGTGAGTAACAAGCTGTATTTTCAGTGGCAGTCATCTTCTGCTCTGTTGGCCTTACTACACCTCAAAGCTTCCACTGGTACACGATATTTTTAAACTAAATATTGTGGGCCTAAATGAAAGCAGTGAAAATGGGGATGAGGAGGAACGTTGAGAGATGTGTAGGAGTGAGAATTACAGGTTTTTGATGGTGTTAGGATATGAAGAGTAGGGAAATGGAAGGAGCAGATGACTACTGACAGATTTCTAGCTTGACAGTATTAACTGTGGGGAAACAGACTAGGAAAAATAAGTTTCAAAGGGGAAAGATAATAAATTCGATTTTGGAACCTGAAAGACATCCATGTAGAAATATCTAGTGAGCAGTTGTGAATATGTGTCCTGAACAGTGGTTTTCAAACTATGAAACACAGTAACAAGTCCATTTTACACCCGGCCCTATATGAAGATACGATTTCATATTTCACAGAACAATACCCCTTTCTTTGTGTGATGTATTCTGACAGCTTCTGTCTGTGCCATTCATTTTGTTTCGTTTTTTATGTGTGCTGTAAGCCACTAAATTGAGTTCATGAACTACTAAAAGGTCACAATTCACTCTTTGGAAAACGCTGATCTGGAGCATTAAAAAAAACTCAGACTCGAAGAGATTTAGAAGTCATAAATACACAGATGTGAGTTTAAGCTATGGGACATTTTCTAGGGGCTGAGATAAAGATCAAGAACATTGCCCAGATTATTGCTGCATAGAATACCAAACATTTAAAATTTTTAAAGCTTACAGAGAGAGAGGAAGCAGCAAGAGAAAGTGAGAAAGAATAGTACATCCTAATAGACTCAGTCAATTAATGTTGAGAAACCAAGAAAGGAGAACATTTCGAAGAGGGAATAATCAGTGTCAAATCCCAATAATGCGCAATCATTTTTTACCCAGACTAGCAAGACTGGATTTATCATTTAAGCTGTCACTCACGGTAAGTGAAAAAGCAGTTTTGGTAGTGTTCTGGGGGGGAATAGGTTGCAATGGGTGGGAAAAATGAATTGGAAGTGAAGAAATTGAGGCAAAGAAGTTAGACTCCTTGTTCAGAGAGTTTGATCTTAAAGGGAAAATATATTGATGTGGGTGACGGTCACTAAGTGAGGCACAGAAAAAATCCAAGTGAAAACTTTGAAACAGGATGGTTTGTCAAGGATGCATGTTAAAGACAGAATGATTGTTTGCGGAATTTTTTTTGAAAAAGGAATTTAGAGAATTTGAAAGGAAGTAAATGAGAGTGACAAACAGGTGGAAAAACAATAGGAACAATTAAAATAAGATTACAGCCATTTCAGTTATTTAGCTTAGAAATGGACAGCCTAAAAACTGATAGCAAGAATCATCTAATAACTATGGCCCTAGATTAGAAAGATAAAAAAGTAGTCTGGTGTGTGTGTGTGTGTGTATATATATATGAATATATATATATGAATACATATATGTATGTACATATGTATACAATATGTATTTTATTCATTACTGTATATAATATTTCTTAGGTGTAAATTAGTTTGGAGAGACTTAATGAATAAACCTCATTAAGCAGAGGGATGAGGTTTAATGTAAGGAGACTTCTGAAATACATATTTTAACACATATTTTTGATGATTTAGAATCAGTCACCTGGGAGAAACGGAATAAATTACTACTGTAAGTTATTTAAAATTCTGTGAGTTTGTGATATCTTATCTGTGAAACAGTAAAAGTCTAATACCCATTTAAAAGGTTTAACTAGAACCTGCTACATAAACTTTTCACATTTTACATTAGAAAACTTTGTGATTCCACACACAGCTCTAAGCAGCAGCTCTATAATGACCACATTTTCACCCTACATTAATCTGCAATTTCAAGTCATAGTGTGGTTATGCTAGAGCAAAAAGTTTATTGTTGATTCCAGAAGAAGAGCATGTCAATGCAAAAGTCTTAACATGATGCTATTTTACCACAAATTTAAACATATCATTGATCAGCTGTGACCCTAGGCAGAGAGTTGACTGAAAATCGCCACATAATTTGTTGTGGGAGAATGCAGCAGTGAATTAATGTGAATGAGTAGAAATAGCACTGGACTGTGAGTTAGGAACTATTCATTCTGCAAAACATCAAACAAGTCAATCTTTAAATTGAATGGAAAATACCTCTACTTCCTATCTCACAGGCTTGTGATTATTATTCAATGTGGTAATGAGTGTCTAAATCCTTTAAAAAGTCAACAAATGTATAAACATAAGTTGGTAGTATTGGATCATCATGGTTACATCTATTGAAAGTACTACTCTCAGATTTGCTTAAAACAGAAAGTTCCAGGGTGCTTTGGCTAAATCCCAATGGTACTTTTATAGTTCCCTACCTCACAGCCGAACACTTTTTATTAGGGTTCTTTTTCAAAGTTATGAATTTTTTTTAGAGTTGGCTGTACTTTCCCATTATTTCATAGAGTCTGTAACGTGTAAGCAGATGAAAAATGTTCTGTAAGGCCCGGCATAATGGCTCATGCCTGTAATCCCAGCACTTTGGGAGGCCGAGGTAAGTGGGTCACTTGAGGTCAGGAGTTCTAGACCAGTCTGTCCAACATGATGAAACCCCATCTCCACTAAAATTACAAAATTTAGCTGGGCGTGATGGCACACACCAGTAGTCCCAACTACATGGGAGGCTGAGACATAATAGCTTGAACCCAGGAGGCAGAGGTTGCCGTGAGCCGAGATCATGCCACTGCACTCCAGCCTGGGCAACAGAGCAAAACTCAGTCTCAAAAAAAAAAAAGTAGGATTAATGTATATCACATAAAAAAAACAGAGAGTTGTTCATGATTTCTCTGGGGTACATTCTCTTTGGAGTAGGAAGAATGAGTGCATTTTATATAAGAAAACAAAAAAGGAATTTCAAGGCAGGTAATTCCTATTGGATTATAAAATATGAGGCCTGTGACTAATTCTTAGATTTTTAACAGAAAAAAAAGATAAAGGAATAGAAACTCTGCATTTTAAAAGAACTTCTTTCCTCACTTCTACCATGGAGCCAGAAGCAAAGATACATCCAAACCCCGCCAAGAAGAATATAAAAAACATAAGTTGGACATGCTTATGGAAATGGCCAGAACCATAATTTTAAAGTAGGGAAAAGGTTTCTGAAGTGTCATGATTGTTGTCTCAGAGGTTCACAGTAGCATTGGAATTCAACAGGCTCTTTGGCCTCTTTTCTGTAGTCTGTTATGTGGTTTAAAAAAACAAAGTTCAATATAACATAATAGATAATAGTCAACATTGTATGGTTCTAGGAGAAGTGATTGAAGTTTAGCCAGTTTTTATACCTTATTTGCATACCTATACTTAACATTCATCTTCAATTATTTCAAAATAATGTGTTGCAAATATTCATAGCACACTGAAAAGCTATAATTCTACTAACGCATATAAAACAAATTTAGAAGTGTAGAACCATGAGAGAAACCACACGTTAATCTACCTGGAAATAAATACAAGTAGTCCCCTACATGTCCAAGCAGTGCTGTCTCTGCTTGCTTCACCAACACCACTACTTGATGAAGACGCCCTAGATCCTCTTTTTCTTGATCTTTTTCGTTCTCTTTTCTTTTTCTTGTTCTTTTTGTTTCTGAAGCCTTGGAAGCCTTCAGTTCATATTCGTAGGAGTCTACTGTGTTCATGGTGCCTGGGGCCTCATAGTAATAAAAGTCTTTGGGAATCTTACTGGAATCAGGTACACCCTGGAAACACTCAAATCATCAGGAAACACCAGGCAGTATAATAGACGGTGAGTGTGTTAGGCAGAATTCCAAGATGGCCCCCATTCTGTATGAATCTGTGACTGTGAGTGGGATCAGTGAATATGATGGAATATCACTCTGGTGAGTGTCTTATGTTATATGGGAAAGGGGTTTGTAAGCATATTTAAGATCCCTAATCAGTTGACTCTGCGTTCATCTAGTGGGAGATCATCTTGGGTGGGCCAGACCTAATTGAAAGAGCCCTTAAAAAAGATAAGAAGCAGCAGCAGATGCTCTCCAATTAGCCTAAAAAAAAAAAAGGAAACTGCTGTGTTATGAAGCTGCTGTTGGAGAGAGAAGGCGTCTAGGGCCTGAGGGCCTCAGTCCCATAGCTGTAAGGAACTGAGTTCTACCAATGACCTGGATGAATTAGAAGAAAACCCCCAAGCTCTAGAAGAGAACTGCAGCTCGGCTGACACCTTGATTTCAACCTGGTAAGATCCTGAATGGAGGACCAGTAACTCAGACCTGGACCATCCTGACCCCTGGAAACTGTAAGATAATAAATTTGTTGTTCTAACTGGCCAAGATTAAATGGTAATTTGTTACTTAGCAATAGAAAACTAATATAGCTACACAGCGAATAAAATCAAAGAGTACATGAGAATCCCAAACCTATTAAGGAAAACAACTAATAACTTACTTATTTAGTACCAGCTATGTACGGGGCATTATACTGGAAGTTGTTTCTAATTCTCACTGCAGGTTTTATGACCAAAACTAAGACTCAGTAAAATGTTGAAACTTACCCAAGTTTCTTCCCAGTCCACCCATTACACTGTCCAGTGTGGTAACCAGTAGCCAATGCAGCAATCAAGCACTTGCATAGTGGCCAAGCTGAATGGAGATGAACTGCAAGTGTGAAATAAATGCATTTTGAAGCTTTAGTGCCCCCTCAAAATGTAAAATATGTCAATTATTGTTATGTATTGATTCCATGCTGAAATTATTATTTTTGATCTATTATATTAAATAAACTGCATTATTCAAATCAATTTCACCTGCTTTTAAAAACTTTTAAATGTGGGTATTAAACAGTTATGATTATGTTATGTGGTTCGTATATATTTCTGTTGGAAAGAGAAGAATTTGAAAAACAAGAAAGAAAACAAAACTCACATCCCACTACTCAGAAATAACCATTGTTAATATTTTCATATACTTCTGTTCTGTTATTTTTAAGGTAGAAATTTTTCTTTCCCTCTCCACAGTTTATTTCCATATGTCAAGAAACATTTGTAGGGGCAAGAGAAAGAAACCCCAGGAAAGCTTAAAATGTTTGCCTGAGATGTTACATTTGTTAAGTGAAGGAGCTGAAATCCAGTCCCATGTCTTTCTGAGAATTCCACTTCTATTTGTTTCCAAGGCCTGTGCTGTCTCTGCTGTAGCACACTACGTCTCTTCAAAAATCTTTGCAAGGAAAATTAAAAGCTGACTTACAGTATTACATAATAGAAAGTACTGAACAGAAAAGAAAACTCACAGGGCCTGAAATTTTACATTTTTATGGACAGTTTTATTTGGGAAAAAAAGATTTCTGTATTTCATAATTTCTAACTGAATTTCTAAACATTGGTGACTACTTATGTTTGTACCATTGTTGTATTTGGGAAAAAACCTCTGTATTTCAAAACTTCTAAGTGAATGTCTAAACATTGGTGACTACCAATGTTTATAGGATCGTTTGTAATTTTTTTTCTAAAATGTATTGAAGAGGCATAGGTGGGCAGGGGATGCTAGATACAGTTAATGTTGGCTGTTAATGCTAGCAATTATTAATAGGTATGTATAGAATTAAGCAAATAATTGCTTTAGAGAGAATTTTTTAAATGAAATTTGAAGGAAAAGAAAGATACAGATAGGAAGAACTAAAATTGTCTTCGTTTGCAGACTACATGATCTTGTCTTAGAAAATCCTAAGGAATCTTTTTAAAAAATTTCTGGTTGAGCAAGGTCATCAGGTACAAGACCAGTATAAAAAAATCAATTGTGTTTCTGCATTGTAGCAACAAGCAATCTGAAAGCAAAATTAAGAAAGTAGTCAATCAATAGTAAATCTAGTCTCTGGATTAGCAGGTTCATTTCCACCACAGGCAAATACAATCCTTGACGTCAGACAAGCCCATAGATGTGTATGCATTTAGGGTGTTTGATCTCAACTTAAAAGATTTCATATTGCTTTGGTTTCAGAATATATATTAGTAAGTTTTGAGCATTCGTTACTGAATTGCATTGAAAGTATCTCGTTTCACATATGAGCGTTTTCAAAAGCAGATACAAAAGAGTTGTGCATTAAATTATTCCTGCTAAGTGTATGAGCCGGCGTGACAGTTTGGCTGCTGCTTTTATGGTACAACAGATGTTGGCATTTCAAAATAAACATAAACTTTTTTCCCTAGAAGTAAATTTCCTTCTTTATAAATTAGTTCTGGACAAGTTAGTATAGGCTTGTATCTTCTAGAGAGTTTGTGATTTATTATTTTTATGACAAAATGGCTTAAAAGAAAAATAATTATAGTACCATATGAAATTCATACATCAGCTCTTTCCTTCTCTCATGGGCCATACTTCTAATTATTTTTTCTAATGGTAATTGATAACCAGGTGAATTCCCTTGCCGTTGCAGCTTTATAGAATTTTTTTGCTCTTAGCTTTCTTGGGAATAATAGAAAATCTCCAAGTTCAAATATATGTCAGACTGATGTGCTCCTTCTGTACATAAATAATAACTTTATTCAGAGGCCTGTTAAAGGTAGCTTTCATTTTTTATTTCAGATTTGCATCAGAAGGGTAGTGACAGTTCATTAGCTCTTGAAGTATCTAAAACTTAGAAAATATATTTCACAATTCAAGGTTAAATGGGTCATGATCAGTTATGAAAGGAAGTGTCAGGCACTCTGTAGAATGTTTCACATATTTCAAAGTGTTATCTTTACAGGGAAACACGTCACCATTCTTCTTCAGAGAAGCGACCTGATGATAGGAAGATCTATCCCATCTTATCCTTTCATATATTTATCAAGATTTGGCTATGTAGACTTTTCCTGAGGGAAGTTTCACACTGACTTTAGTAGTTGTGTTTGGTACTAAAACATTAGATGAGAAGGATTGTACAGTTATAAATTATCATGCTTTGAATGTGCTTTTGGAACAATGCTTTTTCATACCACTATATTTGCATGTAGAGTTTTAATTAAGAGATAACTGTCTCCACAGGTTGGCTGCAGAAGGCTGCAGTCTCCAGCAGGGAGATAAATGCCAGTGCCAAGTCATACAGGTTGGGTAGCAAATGGGGGTTCGCTAAGATAAAATGGGCTTGAAATTAAAAGCATGAGAGTCACTTCTTTGTAATTTAATGAAAAGTATAAAGTATTTTTAATGCATTCACTTATTTTTAAATAATTCCCTATTTTTAATGCACTTTAAGAGTATCCTGAATGTTGCTGCCTCAGTAGGATATTTTTTTTTTAAATTCAGCATATGGTTTATTTTTCTAAGCAATTATTATTTAACTCTTAACCAGGAATGTTATAGTCCATGACAATTTAATTTTTTCCTTGTTTTTCCCTGATTCGTTAGAGTCAGGATTCTCTTCCCATGTTCACAAATGAATTTTTCTTACAAGTGACCTAGATCAAAGAGAAAATAGTTAATTGACTCTCTAGAAAAACCATTCAGAAAAGAGACTCATATGAAGTTCTAACTCAGATTGGCTATTAAGAACTAGTGGCTAAGAATGTTTTATACAGAAAGAGAAAAAAAATTTGAATATTTTTTATTGATAGAGTTGTACATATTTTTAAGTACATGTGATATTTTGATGCATGTGTACAACGTGTAAATGATCTAATCAGGGTAGTTGGGATATCCGGCACCTTATACATTAATTTTTTTCTTTGTGTTGGGAACATTATAATTCTTCTCATCTAGCTATTTTGGAATATACAGTAAATTATTATTAACTATTATTTCCCCATTGTACTATCAAATATAGAACTTAATCCTCCTATCTAACTGTATTTTCATATCCATCAACCAAATTATCTTGATCTTTTCCTCCTGCTTTCCCTTTGCAGCCACTGGAAACAGCCATTCTCCCCTCTACCTCCATGAGATCCACTTTTTTCACTCCCACGTGTGAATGAGAATATGAACTATGTGTCTTCCTGTGCATGGCTTATTTCATTTCACACAATGACCTCCATCTCCATCCACGTTGTTGGAAATAACAGGATTTCATTCTTATGGCTGAGTTTTATTCCACTGTGTATATATACCACGTTTCTTTCTTTTTTAAAAATGTATTTGTTTTAAATTTTACTTTAAGTTCTGGGATACATGTGTAGAACATGCAGTTTTGTTACATAGGTTTACATGTGCCCTGGTGTAGACCATATTTTCTTTATCCATTTCTCTGTTGATGGACAATTAGGTTGATTCCAAATCTTGGCTCTCGTGAATAATTCTGCAGTGAACGTGGGAGTACAGATATCTCTGACATACTGACTCCTTTTGGATATCCAGCAGAGGGATTTCTGGATCATATGGTAGTTCTATTTTTAGGTTTCTGAGGAACCTTCCTACTGTTTTCCATAACGGCTGTACTACTTTACATTCCACCAACAGTGTGCGAGCATTTCCCTGTCTTCGCATCCTTGCCAGGATTTGTTGTTTTTTGTCTTTTTGGTAACAGCCATTCTCATGGGTGAGATGATCCCTTCGGGGTTTTCATTGGTATTTTCATTTTTTTATATACATGTTGGCCATCTGTCTCTCTTGAGAAATGTTTGTTCAGGCCGTTTGATCATTGTTAAACTGGATAATTTGGCGGGTTTCGTTTTTTTGGTTTTTTGTGGTTTTTGTTTTGTTTTTTGTTTTTTTGCTGTTGAGTAGGCGGATGTTAAGTAATGTTTAATTGAGACCTCCACTTCCAGTCCAGACGCAGTTCATAGACCAAAGGGAGAATGTTGTCGCCACCAAGCCTGTACTTCTGATCATGACTCACTGTTTGTCCTTTCTGCTTTTACTTTTAACCAAGTAATTATTTCTGCTTTGTCCACAGTTATATTAGTCAATTATAACCTTTCTTGGAACATTTAAGGTTCCTTTGTGCATAATGTGATGGAGAGGGGAAACCTTCCATTCCCTCTTCTCATAGTAAATTAGTGGCTACTGAGACAAGAATTGCTGTATTGTAATATGACATAGCATAATATAGCATAATATAACATGACATGTCATAACATGATGGAATAATCTACCTTCTCCATTAAGTATTAAAAATTAGAGCAAATATTATTCCCCAAGAAGCAGCTCTGGGCAATTTGAAGCTGTTTGTGTAAGTAAGAGTATAGATTCTGATGTCTTTTATTACTGTTTGTTTCTTGGTTGAAGATTTTCTATATATATCACTTACAGCATACCTGGTTTGGAAGGGGTAAGAGTTGAGTCAACTCTCCTTATTTTCTTATTTAAAAACAATTATTATAATGAGAGATAAATTGAATAATTGAAGAGAATAGAAACAATACATTTTACTTTATTACTTTTATAATATCATATAAATATTCTGTAAGATATTTACTTTCCTTATATGTATCATGACATACTACAAAGGAATATAACCAGTTTAGAGGGAAGAATTTTCCGTAGGAAAAAAAAGAGCTAGAAATCTGACAGTTCATGCAGTCTCTTTCATATCGCTTCTTGCCATTATCTCTGTTATTCATCAGTTTCCTGTAACTTGGAAGCAGTCATCCTCTTTTTACGTTTAAAGTCCAGTCTGTTAAGAGACAATCGTTACTTAAGTTTATTTGGAAAACAGGATGAAGAACATGCTCACACCAGGAAAGCAAAAGTCAGATTGTACAATTAATTATTTTGCCAAATACTTGAATGGGTTATCATTTCAAATTGGTGACATGTCAAAAATCTTGCACTGAGAACCAGTATACCATCTTTTAATTCATTCAGAATGATGGGATAATATACCTCCACACTGATGAACTTTTTTTTCTTTTTTGAATCAGAGTCTGTCTCTGTCACTCAGGCCAGAGTGCGGTGGCATGACCACGGCTCATTGTATCCACCACCTCCCAGGCTCAAGCAATCCTTCCACCTCAGCCTCTCAAGCAGCTGTGGCTACAGTTGTGCACCGCCATGCCTGACTCATATTTTTTTTTATTTTTTGTAGAGGCAGAGTTTTGCTATGTTGCCAGAGTTGGTCTCAAACTCCTGGGTTCAAGTGATCCTCCTGTCTCGGTCTCTCAAAGTACTGGGATTACAGACTTGAGACGTCACACCCGGCCTGACTAACCTCTTTTAAAATCAAACAAATATTTGTAAATCCAGACTCAGAGTCATTGCTTTTTAAGACCAGAGGGGGCCAGGCACAGCGGCTCATACCTGTAATCCTAGCACTTTGGGAGGCCAAGGTGGATGGATCCCTTACCCCCTGGAGTTTGAGACATAGTAAAACCCTGTCCCTACAAAAAGAAAGAAAGAAAAACAAAAAAGAAAAGAAAACTAGCTAGGCCTGGTGGCACGCACCTATGGTATGGTCCCAGCTATACAGGAAGCTGAGGTGGAAGGATCGCTTGAACCCAAGAAGTGAAAGTTGCGGGGAGCCAAGATCACACCACTGCACTCCAGTCTTGGTGACACAGTGAGACCCTGTCTCAAAAAAAAAAAAAAAAAAAAAAAACCCAGAGGGAATAAAATTTCATGTGAGGAAACAAAGACCCAGGAAGTGCACAGTGATTTTCATAGTCACACAGGTAGGCCCTGGTGTCCATGAGTTTAGCCTCTATACCTGCCAAATCCTCACTCCAGGGTGCAGTACTCCACCCTGCCTCTGCCTTGGGTAAGGAACAAATTTAGTAGTCAGGAAATTTATGAAAAAATTGCCCATAGGGCTATTCCACAAAGTGGACTCCATAGTCTGTTAAAACTGTGATCTTAAAAATTAAAAAAAAAAAAAAAGAAGCTGTAGCAGCTGATGGCTCCAGACATAAATTTAATCCTCACAGCCATGCTGTTGGATGCACATTATTTCCAATTTTACAGATTAGGATCCAGAGACTTGGACAGGTTAGTTAGGTGATTAACCCAAAGTCATACCATAATAGTTGCCAAAACATAAAATTCAGCCTATCTGACTTCAAAGACCAAACACTTTCCATCACGCTATGCTTTCTCTCCTTTATACTTTTCAAAAAATCCATTTCTGATGAAGCAAAGCACATATATGTGACTTACGAATGTAATGCTTCTATAGAGAAGTCCAGAACTGTGTTTATGTCCACCCACCCCTCTGACACCTGCCGCGTATGCCTCGTATGGGAGTTGTAGTAAGAAATTTCTGTTGCCCTTCGAGTTCTATTGTCCTCATGCGTATTGATTGCCTGCAGAAGTTTAGTTGTCAAATTACTTGCCTCTTTATCAGTTAACAGCATTGTTTGCTTGAGTGGAGTACCCCACTCAAAATGAAGCCAGCAAGATTTCCAAATAAATGAAAGACATTCCGATAAGAAACATGGACATAGTCGGCCGGGCGCGGTGGCTCAAGCCTGTAATCCCAGCACTTTGGGAGGCCAAGACGGGCGGATCACGAGGTCAGGAGATCGAGACCATCCTGGCTAACACGGTGAAACCCCGTCTCTACTAAAAAATACAAAAAACTAGCCCGGCGAGGTGGCGGCGCCTGTAGTCCCAGCTACTCGGGAGGCTGAGGCAGGAGAATGGCGGGAACCCGGGGGGCGGAGCTTGCAGGGAGCCAAGATGGCGCCGCTCACTCCAGCCTGGGCCACAGAGCCAGACTCCGTCTAAGAAAAAAAAAAAAAAAAAAAGAAAATATGGACATAGTCAAGCCTCATGAGAGGACGTAATCAGGAAAACACTGAACAACTCATTACTGATTTAGATTATTTTCTACAGTTTCCAATGCCTGACACAAATTTTCCTTATGCATTTGCCGCTTGCTTTCTTTTCCTTTTTTTTTTTTTTTTTTTTTCTGAGACGGAGTCTCGCTCTGCTGTCCAGGCTGGACTGCAGTGGTGCCATCTCGGCTCACTGCAAGCTCCCCCTCCCGGGTTCACGCCATTCACTTGCCTCAGCCTCCCGAGTAGCTGGGACAACAGGCGCCGCCACCACGCCCGGCTGATTTTTTGTATTTTTAGTAGAGACGGGGTTTCACCGTGTTAGCCAGGATGGTCTCGATCTCCTGACCTCGTGATCCGCCCGCCTCGGCCTCCCAAAGTGCTGGGATTACAGGCGTGAGCCTCCGCACCCGGCTGCATTTGCCGCTTTCTTGTGTATCTCATAGAGGCAGCCCCTAACCATCCCATTTCAAGTGCTCCGCCCCTCTCACTGTCCTGTTGGGATTGGTAGTACCCTCAGTAGCGCTGCACGTTTAGTCTAACCGTATGACATTCCCCTTCTTGTTTCACTTTCCTTTTGCCAAATCAAACACGTGACCTAGTGGGACTCTATACGTGACATCGTTGTCAGGTATAAACATGCACTCAAAGGAAATGAAATAGAAAAAGAAAATAGTAGGAAGGAAGAATATTACTTTGTTTAGTGTCTGGAACCCTCACTAGAATGTAAACTGCATGAAGGTCGAGCTGTAATTGTGTTTTGTTCACCTCTCAAACAGAGAACACATTTGCTAAATGACCGACTGAATGAATGAATTGCACGAATTTACTACGAAGCCTCAATAGCTGCTCATTTCTCTGAACTATTTTACTTCCTAACGGATTTAGCATGGTAGCACGTCTTTTATTCCTTAACATAGACAGGTAGCTACCGTTCTTGTGCTGGCTTGTTGAACTGTGTGATGATAATCCTGAATCTGTGTGATGATAGTCTTGAGGCTGTATTCACTACTGTATATAATATTATTGGTTACTTGTCTCTCTTTTACCTTCTTGAAACTAGTTAGCCCTTTCCCTCCTTTCTGAGTTCTTTAATTTTTTTTTCTGAGCTCCTAATATGGAAATCTGCCGGTATGTATAATGCATCTGACAAACAAAATGTGGGTAATTATATTGTTTTTCTTTAGAGATATAATGAGTTGTCTAAAGTATTAGACTTGAAAGCAAATACTTCAATTAAAGAAGTCAAAAGTAGTTAACAATCAAAGGAGGTAATACAGTCAAATAAAAAGTTAGGCAACAGGTTCTTAACATACATTTGCTATTTGTTGCCTACCTTATTTCCTCCAATTTTGAAACACACTTTTGTTTTTTAACTTTCTGAAATTGGGATGTATTTCCAAAAAGAAACTTGCTTGCTGCCAGGTAAGAGGAATAAATTATGACATGGTTGTCACCATGGTGCTATACCTAATTACAGATGATCAGGTCATTCAGAAGAATCGTTAAACTTTAAATGAAGGAAAGGCTTGTGATTGTGTTACAAAAACAAACCAAAAACAGGATATTTAATTATGTAGGTTAAGGGGAAGTATTACCTGTTGGTTTAAAAAAAAACAAAACACACCCCAGTGTACATGTATATATACACTAACATGGCATTTTACCCTGTGTAAGATGTAATTAAATGGATGACTGATGATGTTACAATTCATGATCTCACAGATAGAAGGAATACAGCGATTGTGTGCATTTGGATAGGTCACTTAACCTCTCTAAACATTCATTTTCTCACCTGTGTATATAAGGAGTTAGGCCAAAGAATTTTTTTTTTTTTTTTTGAGATGGCGTCTCGCTCTGTCGCCAGGCTGGAGTGCAGTGGCACGATCTCAGCGCACTACAACCTCTGCCTCCCAGGTTCAAGCAAGTCTCCTGCCTCAGCCTCCTGAGTAACTGGGACTACAGGTGCATGCCGCCACGCCTGGCTAATTTTTGTATTTTTAGTAGAGACGGGGTTTCACCATGTTGTCCAGGATGGTCTCGATCTCTTGACCTCATGATCCGCCAGCCTCAGCCTCCCAAAGTGCTGGGATTACAGGTGTGAACCACTGTGCCTGGCCTAGGCCAAAGATTTTTAAAAATCCTTTCCAACCCTAATATTCTTGCATTCTTATGTTGAAAATGAATCTTGAAAACTTAGCAAGATTTTAAATGTTTGGTTTTTTCTGAGACAGAGTCTTGCTCTGTCGCCCAGGCCGGAGTACAGTATTGTGATCTTGGCTCACGGCAACCTCCTCCTCCTGGGTTCAAGCTACATTCCTGCCTCACCCTCCCAAGTAACTGGGATTACAGACATGTGCCACCATGTCCAGCTAATTTTGGTATTTTTAGTAGAGACGGGGTTTCACAGTGTTGGCCAGGCTGTAAACAGTTTTAATCACTACTTAAAATCACATTCTCTGTGGCCTAAGGGTTTCTCCAGTGCCTGCTTCCAGAATCAGTTTAGTAGAGGAAGATATACAAATACTGTATTATAAAACATTCAATGAAATTACAGAATCCTGAAGAAAAAATAGGCTATTTCTCTGATCTATGTATGTGTTTTAGGGGAAGAATGATTCTTTTTTATCAGCAAAGACCTTAAACCAAAATCTGAGGACAAACAGGAGTCTCATTTATTCATGCAAAAATGCTGTTTTATTACAACAGTTTGTTAAGGTAAATTATGCATTAAACAAACCAATTTTGTATTACTGCGAATCACTCGGTATGGTGAATTTGGATCATTTAAACTGCAGGGTTGTCCCATCTTTCGGCTTCCCTGAGCCACATTGGAAGAAGAATTGCCTTGAGCCACACATAAAATACACTAACAATAGTAGCTGATAAGCTTAAAAAAAAAAGCAAAAAGATCTCCTTCTAATGTTTTAAGAAAGTTTATGAATTGGCGTTGGGCCGCGTTCAAAGCTGTCCTGGGTTGCATGTGGGCTGCGGCCCAGAGGCCACGGCTTGGACATGCTTGATTTAAAAGATTGTACTTTGACTATAGAAGTTCAGTGTTCGTATTTACTCTGTACCTTAAGTACTTGACGCATGATCGTTCTCTGCTTACCTGTGTCAACGTTTAGCTGCAGTAACACATTTTTGTGATTTCTATGCTTGCGACTGAAACTCACTATGGCTTATGAACTTGTCAATTTCTATTCCTGTCATTTTGAAGAGATTTCCAGGTAGATGCAAATTTTCAATATTTTCATAGAGAAAGGAAGAATGTCTTATATGCTGGGCTAGTGCTATAACTGAACTTGAAAGGAGTTGGGAGGGAGGGCAGTGAACATTAGGACCACTTGTGCTCTAAAGAGGAACCCTAAGATGAACCAAAATTTATCGCTTGGTCTGAAAAGATTCTCTCTTTGGCTTATTTTGTGTCTTATCGATAAATTATGGTGGACTTTCAAGTATAAAATGTGTTCAACATCGATTTTTCATTCAGTATTAACTTTCTTATCACTTAGGAGTTCCAGGGCATAATAGAGATAATCATCTGGAAAGACAGGCCTCTTCTCTCTGCTATACCCACTAACTTTTAATGTTTATCTAGGGTTGTGAATCCAGGATGAGTTTTTAGCTTCCATTTCACTCTTTTTCCTTTCTTCTACAGTAGTATAAATTTTTTCCACTCCACCCCATTTGGTTCAGGGGCCTAGATAGTACTAAAGGCATACCATAACCTTCTCCCTGTAATTATCAAGGAGCACTGTCTTTTCCTCTCCGTCTATTCATTCATTCATTTGTTCATTTATTCCTTGACATATGCTTTTAACAAATATTTGTTCAACACCAACTTACAGGCTAAGGTGTTCTGTATATAAACCCCAGTTAGCCACTGACACCAAAGTCATGGCCTACAGTGTAGTTGCAGAGAAAAGTGAGTCAACAATTACCATACAGTGTGATAAATACAGTAAGTAGACTTGTGTACAGGTGCCAAATGATTTAAACTGGGCTCTAGTGAGGAGAGACCAACATTGTTTTAAGCCTTTGCTCTATCCTTGCCAGTAGGTTTTTATGTGGTTAGCTGGTTTGAGTATATATGTAAGTGAAGTATCTTGATATCAAGTAGTAAAGGAAAATTACTTTTTGAAATAACTGGGAATTTCAGACTGGTCAGTGAGAATTTGTTTCTGTTTTAAAATTAAATTATCGATGTGGCCGACATCTCAACCACAGCTTGTTCACAAACATATTCATCTCATAGTCAGTGACTTTTTTGTAAATTTTTTTTGGAACATGAGAAAAAAAAATTAGACATTGAAACTCAGCGGGCTCCTGTTTTCTTTTTGTCATTGGAATTATCTCTAAATTTTATGCATGCACACATTTTCAACAGGCTGCCTCTCCAAAGTATTGTGTTTAGAAACCTGCAGATTTTAGTTGAACTTTGCCTTTCCCTGTTTGTAAAATATCTATTTTACTTACGTTGCCCTGTTCCAGGACACATTGAAAGTAGTTCAGAAGGATATGTGAAACTGAAAGGGAACGGACACGTTAAAGCTAGAAGCGATTAAGTGCTGCAGCACTCTGTGTTGCTTGGTCTGGAGCAGAGTTCCTCATCTTAGTACTAGCAACATTTCGAGCCCACAGGTGTTTATTGTGGGGCCGTGCTGTGCGTTTTCGGATGTGTAGCACCATCTCTGACCTCTACCTACTAGATACTGGTAGCACCCTCCTAGTCATGGCAACCAAAAATGTCTCCAGACATTTTCTAATGTCCCCTGGGGGACAAAATTGCTCCCAGTTGAGAACTGCTGATCTGGAGTGTAGTTGCAGAGAAATGGATCTGTTTTGGAGGTAGAATTAGCAGGACTTGCTTATGGATTCCCCGTGGAGGTTGAGAAAAAGGAAAGAGCTCGAAGTGAATCCTAGATGTTCGGCTTACACTCCCAGTGGAGGTTGGTGCCGTTTACTGAGATGGGGAAGACTGTGGGAGGACAGGTGATCACGGGGACTGGGCAGGTGTAAATCAAATCGTTTTTGTTGATTTGGACATAGCAAGTTTAAATCCAAAAGAGATGTCAAATGGGCAGGTGGATTTGAGTCTGTTGCTCAAGGGAGACTTTTTTACACAGAGTCAGTGAGGCCCCTCTGGAGAGAGTGTAGATGGAGGAGAAAAGGGTGGTCTGGAAACCACGCTCTGGGAGTGGTTAGAGGAGAATGGACCAGCGAAGGAGGCTGGTGAGAAGAGATCAAAGAGCCTGTGCTATCGTGGAAATGAAGAAAGGAAAGTGTGTCAAAGAGGAGTATTCACTTTTGTTAAATACTTCCAAGGCATTTGATAAGAAATGCTAACATTGTCTTGTTATAAATAACGGAAATTAATTTTTAGCTGTGAAAAAATTAGGTCCTAAAGCAAATAAAAAGATAGTAATGGGGACATAAAATAGGCTGTGAAGTGAATTTAAAATGCTAAACGTTACAAATCCCAAAGACGTAACCCTTGCTCTGGATGTGCCACAAATCTTGGCTGTGGACGTTCTAAAAGCCATTAGAAAGCCTTTTGTCACTTCCAGTATTCACAATGACCATAAAGTAAAAGGGGTCCCCAAGACCACCCCAGGCTAGACGAGTTGCTAGGAGGACTCACAGGGCTCCATATGTTAGTCATATTCACAAGGAAGATTTACTAGAGTGAGAGGAACCAGAGCAAAGTCAGCAAAAGGAAAAGACACGTGGGGTGAAGTCCACAGGAAACCAGGCACAAGCTTCCAACACCTCTCCTGTGTCTGTCTACCACAGGACAGTCAGTTCCTCTGGCAGTGAGAACACACGTGTGCAATGTGTCCCGCCGGGGAAGCTCGTTAGAGACTCCGTGGCAGGGTTGTACTGGGGCTGGTCATGGAGGCACCCTCTGCCTGGCATGTACCAAAATCCCAGGCTCACAGAAGGAAAACAGATTCAGCAGAAACTACACTGTGTGCATAAACAGTTTAAACATGGTGAGCTGCTCTCATTAGTCTGAGAATGGTGGGAACCTTCCTGAAATCTGGGTTCCCAGACACCAGCCACGGCCAGCCTTGCAAGCAGGCCTTTTAAAGCCGTCTCAGGACTGCTATGTTAACTCTTTTTTTTGTAAACAGGCCAAAGCCCAAGGAAAATACAAGCGTACTTGGCACTATGACTACCTCAGAATTTCTCTGGAATGAGCATTTGTTTAATAAACTGTTTCTAACATATTCTAAATCATTTGGATAGCTAGTAAGCTAAAATTTTTGTCTGTATGTATTGGGAGGCAGTCTAGCATATAATAAAATAATCATAGACTGTGAAATTTGACAAATCTGGCTTCTCTAGTCGTGGCTCAGCTACATACTCTCTCTGTACCTCCATTTCTGGTAATAAAACCTACCATTTTGAAGATTCAGTGATATATGCATACAGTACCTAGAATAGTGACTGACACATGGTGGCCATTCAGAAATAGTAGTGGCATTGATGTTAATAATTGCAACAAGAGTTGTTTTATTATTGTCTTTCTTGGGTTAGACATGCCATTACTTTTCTTGGATTAATCGATTGTAATATCCACTCTTCTGTATTTTCACTAAATGGCTTTCAGTTTTTCAATTAAAATTTCGGTTGAACAGTATCAGAGGCATTTTAATAAAAAATTTTACCGAGCTTGATTAGTTGATGAGAAGTAAATTGCTCATTTTTGATTACCACATTAACTCTTTCTGGCCATTAGGGTACCATTTAGTAAATTACCTCTTTTAGTACAGGACTCAAAATGTTACCCAAGTGACCAGAAAGAGTTAATAATGCACCAACAGGCTGAGCCCTTGACTACCTCCTTACTATTAGATCAGTCTCGTTATATTAAATGTTTCCCTTCCTATAATTGTCATTTTCTTTAAAAAATGAAATATTGGATACAGTTATTTATTTTTAATAGACCTTATAAGCTCAATGAAAAGTATGCTGAGTTCACTCATACGCCTTCTAACGGGATTTAAATATCGGTACTCACTATATAATATGCAAAATCAATCCAATGTGGATAATAAATGCAGCTTTCACAGTGCGCAGGAAGGGCATTATTTCCCAAGGGTACAGGTGATTCCCTGATTATGATCTGAGTACTAAGGAGTCATATTAATATGCCTCCCTAAGTGCTTGAGCACTAAAGAGAGTTGCGCCTCATGGCATTGTAGCGGGTAAACTTTCATGTGGGCAGGAATCCTGCCTTTTAATGTATACATTATCAGTCCTCCTGTGGATGTGTTTTTATTGCTAATTCTAATACAGCTTTTAATTATTCAGGAGTACGCCTTACTTTCTTATGAATAGGGGCCTGCAATCTATTCTTGAAATTACATCTCTTGCTGGGCACGGCAGCTCATGCCTGTAGTCCCAAGCACTTTGAGAGGCTGAGGTGGGAGGATTGCTTTAGCCCAGGAGTTCAAGACTAGCCAGAGCAATATTGAGACCCCTGTCTCTACAAAAAATTTAAAAATCAACCAGACATGGTGGTGCATGCCTGTAGTCCCAACTAATGTGGAAGGATCACTTGAGCCCAGGAGGTCAAGGCTGTAGTGAGCCGTGATCACACCACTGCACTCCAGCCTGGGCAACAGAGGAACACCCTATCTCCAAAAAAAAAAAACTCCAGTCAAATATTTTTCCAGGTCACCTAGGAAAATTGTTGTTACTCTCTTGGAAAGAATATTTGACTCCTGAAGTACTAGTTTTTGCAATATAAAAGGTTGTCTTTCACTTTGGGAGGCAAAGGCAGGTGGATCATGGGGTCAGGAGTTGGAGACCAGCCTGGCCAAGATGGTGAAACCCCGTCTCTACTAAAAATAGAAAAATTAGCTGGGCATGGTGGCGGGCATCTGTAAACCCATCTACTTGGGAGAGTGAGGCGGAGAATTGCTTGAACATGGGAGGCGGAGCTTAAAGTGAGCCGAGATCACTCCACTGCACCCCAGCCTGGGCGACAGAGCAAGATTCCATCTCAAAAAAAAAAAAAAAAAGAAAGGTTGTCTTTTCATTGATACAGTATAGTCTGATAATCCCTGAGCCACTTAGTGTTTAGTGAGTTGTCACTGAATGTGTAACATTAAGTGCTTTCAGTGATACAAAACTAATAGATGACTGGCTTGCTGATTGATTCAGTAGATGCTTATTTAGAGAGCTATGTGCTGTGTACCCTAAGAATACAAAACATCAAAGAAATTGAAGTCTGTCTGGGGAGACGATTAATGATGACATCATAGTACAATACCATTGCAGCTATAACCATGCATTCAGAGGAACATGCGCAGCTACTGCAGCATGTCAGAGGGATAACCAACCCAGATGGGAAGGAGTCAGGGTTATTTACCTCCAGGAGATGAGGCTGAGCTCAATCTTATGGGATAAATAGGAGTCATCTGGCTATTTGTACCCGAGAGGACAATATAAAGATACAAAGTTGAGAAAAAAGATGAAGGGCAGAGGGCTAGTGCTATAATAGTGTCTTGTTGTTTATTTCATGTGCAAAGCAGAAAGCAAGGCTGGATAAGTAGAGAGACATCAGGTTAGGGATATGCCATGGTTTAAATTTGCTGAGTTTTTTGTAATCTAATTAGAAAAAGGAGAGTAATGTGTGTACGCAGTGGAGACAGTAAACACATGGTCACTGGAGTTCATTATTTTATATATTCTTCCCCAGAATCCATATGGGGGATAGTATTATTTCTCTGATTTTATATATAAGAGACTGTTTCTTCGAAATATTAAGTGAATTGCCTAAGGATTCAGAGAAGATAAGTGATAGAGATAGAATGCACTTCTACGGAATTCCAAAATCCAAACTTGTAGAGATATTGAACAACATGCCCAGGATGATACAGTGAGTAAGCCCTTAAAAACCCGGATTTGGAAAGTGAGATCAGATTATGTTTTCTAGTTATAACTGGATTAATTGAAAATGAGGACGATCACTGATTTCACAGTGCTATATTCTTAGAGATGTGCCAGATCATAAAATGGATCTTTTTTCCTCATATACTATGTAGCACCTTGTCCAAGCAAGCTGAAATTTGGTGGATGATTTTTGTTTTATAACAGACTTTTTTGGTTGTGTTAAGAGTCAGGATTGCTGTGGTATGGACTTGCACCCTCCTCCTCAAATTAGCCCAGTGCAGAGATTTAGCCTTTTAATACATACAAGTGGAAAGGTAGCGTGGACTATAGGAACAAAACAACAACCACACTGTGCATTTTCCTTAGATGGTTAGATCTGCCTCAGGCAATCCTGTAGAGTTTCAGATAGAAATGCGTTCATCTTTCCTATGGGAAATAAATTCTCAGTGAGACTACTTACTTATTTTCAACTCTGACCCTCATATACATATTTTGGTTAATTTTCATGCTTGTTCTGAAATTCTTGTTGGTATTTCTATTGAAAAAATGAACTGTTGTGATTATTGTATTCTTCTCATAGACTCTGAGGCAAGGTTGAACACTTCTTAGGCCAGGATTTGGGCAGAGAGGGAGTCTTTTTTTAATAAAGTATTTTTATTATGTCTGCGAGTGGTGGCTCATGCCTGTCATCCCAGTGATTTGGGAGGATGAGGTGGAAGGATCACTTGAGCCCAGGAGTTCAAGACCATCCTGGGCAACATAGTAACAGCCCCATCTCTACAAAAATGAAAATTAAAAAATTAGCCAGTTGTGGTGGCATGCACCTGCCGTCCTAGCTACTCCAGAGGCTGAGGTAGATGGGTTACTTGAGCCCAGGAGTTCGAGGCTGAAGTGAGCTATGATCGCGCCACTGCACTCTATCCTGGGTGACACAGCAAGACCCTGTCTCAAAAACAACAACAGAATTTTTATTGTAATGGCATTTAATCCATAATGAATTATGATAACCATTATTACATTATTATATGTGAATAATAATACCTACCCTCAGAATTAGTGTGAGAATTAAATGAATAAAGATATGTTAATATATGTGAAATGTTTAGAACAATTACTGGCACACAATAACCTCTATACAAGTATTTGTTATTATGACACATATTTATATTTTATATTTAGGTTATCTATTTTAATATTTTATATGTGTTGGCCTTACAACAATGAAGAATTCTGTCCAATATGTAGAAACTCCAAATGGGAATTGAGGTAAATGCTATGAACAAATGTGGTGTATTTTTATTTACTTTAGATTTGCACAGATTAACTAGATTGTTGTTTCTGCTGTTAGTAGTAGTATTTTTATTTTCTGTTTATAGCAAGTCTTTCTTCTTAGTAAATCAAGTTTGTAACTTGTAATTATGTTGGGGCAACCAGTGTCAACTGGCACTGTCCAGAGAAAATCCATTGAGATCTGTAAGCCATTCTCATAAAATTCACATGCACATAGCTTCTCAGGTCTTTCTTCTGTCAGTGTGGCCTTGTTCTAGCAGTAGGACTGAAGGCCGTTGAATAGGAATGTCACAACGAATGCCTCTGCCGGGCACCGGAGCAAAATAGCTGCCAGTAGGCATGCCATGCTTTTTAGCTTCAGTGCGATTCCAGTTAGAAATCTTGAGAGGTTTCTTAGTGGCTGATGGCAGCTCATAAGTGGGTCAGAGGATCACATCCTGTCTGCCACAAAAAGTACACACTTTCTTTTCTTTCCTTCTGCCAAGACAAAAAAGCACTGACTTGCTGAAAAGAAAGAAGCAGAAGTGACTGCTGCTCCTCTTCAGGCCAGCCTCCTATGTTTTCCTGCTTTGATGGCTTGGCGGAACCCTGGGCACATGTAAATATTTTATACTGGTTTAGGCTTCATTCCTCAGCATGGAGCCTGTTTCTGCTAGCTCATGGTGAACATTTCTGTGAAGTCACTCCTTCTTACCCCAAATCCATGAAAATTTCATCTGTTGCCTCTCCTGGTATCAGAAAGCTGAAGTTTAACTCATGTAACTATTAGATATTTCATTTGTTTGTCAGATGGAATGTTTTGAATAGTTTTTTAATGTGTGTCTGGGGTTCTTTTTTTTCCCCCTTACTTGTTTGCTTTTTATGCATTCAGTGATTATTCACTAAAAGCCTGACAGTTGGCAAGATATTGATATGTTAGGTACTTTGAAGGAGTGTCCAGAAGAATGAAAGACATAAATACAGTTAACTGTGTGTTTCAGTTAGGGAAAAATAGGGATTTCAAGGAAGTACAGTGTGGATGAAGTGTTAGGAGCTCTGATAATATCTGCCATTTCTCTGCTCTAGAATATCTTGTCTGGTTTCTCATCTTTCTTCTGTTTCATCCTTTTTGCATTCTCTCGTCATCCTGTGGAACTCTTACATAAATCAGTGTCGTTGGTGGTTTCTTGACTCAGTTTTCAAAAAGGCTAGCTCCTGAAGTCATTTCATCATGAACCACAATCTGTAATTGCAGGATCTAAACTCTTACTTTGTAAATATCATTGCCGTCTCTTTCTCTTCTATGTAAGATCTCTCTCGTCTAGTTCAATCTTCTAATTATGTACTTTGAGGTCTTTTACCGATTGTTTGCACCAGCTACTTTATCTTTCTGTTTCATGCTCCATTACTCGCTAAACCAAATTCTCAGCTTCAGTCAAGTAAACTATTTATTTACCATTCCTGGAGCAGGCACTTTGCTTTCTCCTATTCCTTGGCCTCTGCACTTGCAAACGCTTTCCACTTGCACGAAGAATGCTCTCCTTCCTTCTCACCGTGAAAATGTCTTCTGCCCTTGTTCAGAACTTTTCTGTGATACCGTCTGTATCATCTCATTGCCTCTAGTAATTCTACATTTTCCACGTGTTTAATTGTTTAGCTGTGAGTAGTTACTTAATGTGAATTTTCTCTCAGGTTTCTGTGGATACGTTCGTATCTCTGTCTGTGTGTTTTGTTGCATGCTGCAGCGTGTTACGTTTCCAGGTACCCCCTACGGTGTCCTGTGAATGTGCACAAATGCAAACTGCAGTATATTTGTATGTCCATGGAAGATGATGGATTCATCTTGCTGCTCACCGACTGCTGTTTTGGGAAGTGCATTGTTTGTAATCTTCCCAGTGATTTAACTATATTTTTATTAAGCGAGGCCTTTAAAGCACCTGCCATTTGCTTTTGGCTGTTCTTTTTGAACAGGAGTAAAAATGCTCATAGTGCTTGAATGCTTACATATAGAAATTAGTCTGATATAAGCTTTTAGATAGTGTTTTTTAAGTTCACATTTCAGGCAAGTATTCAGGTATCCGCACGTCTCTTCTGTTTACCAAACGTGTACCCAGGAAGAGTCCGAAGAAACAGTGTTCCTAACAGTTATTTGTGGAGTGCCCAGAGGCACAAGGCATTTGGCTGAATGCTGAGAATGTAATAGTAGGCAAATTCAGAAAAGGGAGTTTATAAGTTAACAAGGCATATTAATAAAATCACACAAATAGATGTCAAGTCACCACTCAGGTCACTCAAGGAACTGGTACTTAAGCAGAGATTTGAAGGGTGAGCGGGACATACCTGGGGACAGAGGAAGGAGAGAAAGAAGGAAATACAGGTAAAGGGTAGAGCATATGCAGAAGTAGCAGGTGGGAGGATGACATATATGAGGAATTAGAAAAAGATGATTGTTGCTGGAACACAGAGCAAAGCAGCATAATGCAAAGGTGAGCTTTGTTTAAGGACTTGGATCTTCGGCCAGAAAGCAGTAAACAGTGCTGGGCGTAGAAGGATGTGACCACATTGCTATTTTGCATTATTACCTTGGTTACAATATAGAGCAAATTGGAGACTGCAGGGAGGTGGTAGTGGAGTTGAAGACAAGTAGGTGGGTGTTGGAAGATATTTAGAAAATACTAATATAGTATGGATGTAAAAGCAAAGGAAAAGGAGGTTTCCAAGATGACAGCTACATTTATGATTTGCAGGAAAGGATGGTTGGTGGTACCATTTTCTGAAAGGGGGTTTGCTAAAATAGAACAAGGTTTGGGGGCGGAGGAAAGATCCTTAGTTCTGTTGTGAACATTCTGAGGTTGAGACATTTTGCAGCATTCAAGTGGAGATATCAAGCCATTACATCTATGGCTGAGTAGCTCAAGGGAAATGTCAAAGCTATGGATATCAATTTTATAAAGTGATCATTAGATAGATGATAACTGACGCTGTAGGTATAGATGAGATTGCTTAAGAAAAAAAGCATAGAGTGGGAAGAGAGCCCTGAGTGATTCTGTATTTTAGTGACTTAGTAAAGGGACAAGAGCCTACAAAATAGACTGAGAAGGTCCAAGCGGAAGGGCATGGAGGAACTGCTGAGAGTTGAAGAGTGCAGAGTCCCCGCAGGCAAGAGAAGAGACCATTTGAAGACCATTTGAGACCTAATCAGTGGCATAGAAAACCATCAAACATCAAGAAAGATGAAAAATAAAAATGCTCTGTTTGATTCATTTACGTGGAGAACGCTGAGGAGCTAGCAGTGACTTCTCTGGAGGGATGGAAGTGGAAACCAGAGTGGAATGGATGCAGAGTGAACAAAAGATAGAGCCGGTGGGAATAGGGAGCTCCTCCAAGAAGTCCAGTTATGAATAGGGATGAGAGGAATAACATGGTATCTGTATGTTCAGGGAATATCTTAATTTTTTTTTAATTATAGAGAATTGTGCGTGCTCAAGTGCTATTCAGATGTGGGAGGAAGATACTGGATGTGTAAACCAGGTTTGTTATCATCAACAAACCATAAGGATCATTCAGATGATGTTAAATTTTCCTACAGCATTAAAATTTCTCCTCTAAGCACAACTATTAACTTCATTCCTTCATTCAGCAAGTAGTTATTTTAATACTTTCTGTGTGTCATGCGCTGTTCTAGGTTCTGGGAATATAATTGTGTATAGTATTTACTGAGATGGAGAAGATTCAGCGTGGGTGAGGTTGAATTTGGGGGAAAAGCGAGAAGTTTGTTTTGGCCATATTAAGTTTGAGCTGTCTTCCAGACGCCCACGTGGAGATGTCAGACTGCTGGAGAAGCTGACTGTAGAGTATGGCAGATGTGAGGACAGGGACCTTAGTGTCTTCACTGCTATATCCCCAGCGTCTGGAACACAGTGGGTGCTCAGTAAATATCCGAAGAATGAATTAATGAATAAGATATTACCTAATAAGTATGCAGCCTTTAATTGTGAATTTGTAAAACCAAAAATATATAAATTTAACGAAAACATTAGTGAAGGACTTTGAAGGTGAATCTAGTACGATAATAAGGAAGTTGTTCAGTGCCAAGACTCTTCTTATGGAAGGATGGTGTAGGCCTATAATGAGGCCAAGGCTTCTGTTCAGACATTATTTATTTTATGATTACTGTCATACAGTGAATAGGAATTCTCCGCTTAAAATGGATTAAAAAGATACGTTGTTCCCTAAGTGCAAGTGAGTAGAATCCCTAGATGAGAATAATATTGTGTAGAACACTTTAAACAGTGTTTAAGAAATATTTCAGGCCTGTGGTGGCTCATACCTGTAATCCCAGCCCTTTGGGAGGCTGAGGCGGGTAGATCACTTGAGCCCAGGAGTTCGAGACCAGCTTGGGCAACATGGTGAAACCCCATCTCTACTAAAAATACAAAAAATTAGCCAGGTGTGGTGGTTCACACCTGTAGTCTCAGTTACTTGGCAGTCTGAGGCGGGAGGATCACTTGAGCCTGGGAAGCGAGGCTGCAGTGAGCTGAGATCATGCCATTGCACTCCAGCCTGGGCAACAGAGTGAGACTCTGCCTAAACAAACAAACAAAAAAATTAAAGTAAGAAAGAAATATTTTAGCAGAATCGTAGGTATAGATCTGGATCCATGCTGTGTTGAAGAATTGAAGGCTAGTTTACTTAAATGAAATTTTAAAGCAAATCAAATTATAAACTTCTCAGGACAATCACTTCTCATAGCTGGTATGCATCCTGAATCAGTGTTGCATCTTGGCTGTTTAGAAGGTAGCAGTTATTCTGTTTAAACTTCAAAATATTTCTCTTGCTTGTGGAAATCGTTATTGATTATTAACCATAAAATACTGCATAATTTGACTTGAACACTCTTCCTAATACTCCTAGAGAACTTATCTCAATTGATACTCAGTTACTATGGGACACAATAAAGAATAGAAAAGGGTAAATCTAAGATTGACAAGAAAGTTTGATTTGAATTTAAACCTTTGTAACCTTAACCCTACTTGTAGCTTTTGTTCATTTTACCTTCTGGCCTCTGGCATTTCCTCCTCAAGTTATTATGAAGCCATAGTGCAGGGGTGGTGGAGGGAGGAAGAGGGACTAAAATTCAAGATGTTGTATAGAACAACAAGAAATTGCTAACAGAGTATTTGTTTCCACCAAATAAAAATTTCACTTAAGGCCAGGCGCGGTGGCTCACGCCTGTAATCCAACACTTTGGGAGGCCAAGGCGGGTGAATCACCTGAGGTCGGGAGTTTGAGACCAGCCTGACCAACACGGAGAAACCCGTCTCTACTAAAAATGCAAAATTAGCCGGGCGTGGTGGCGCATGCCTGTAACCCCAGCTACTCGGGAGGCAGAGGCAGGAGAATCACTTGAACCCAGGAAGCGGAGCTTGCGGTGAGCCGAGATCATGCCATTGCACTCCAACCTGGGCAACAAGAGTGAAACTCCATTTCAAAAACAAAAAATTTTTTTTCACTTAAAAAATATTTATCCAATGATCCCATGTGTCTCACCAAGGAATGAGAAAACAGGATGACAGAATGGCATCAGCAGTGTAGATTAAGCATCTACTTCATGTCAAGAAGTGGGCTAGGAATTGAGATAGCTTGGTAAAAAAAAAAAAAAAGATGCATATACATACATGGCTTCTGCTCTCATAGAACTTAGTAGTTTTGCAAAGGGCAATGAAGAGGAACTGCGTATGCTAACGGAGCTCCTAACAGAAGGAACTAACCTAGTTTGGAGGATCAGGGAGGATTTTCCTGAGGAATCAGTGTTTTGTCACATATGAAACATACATAGATCATTTCAGGTAGAGAGAACAAGTGGTACTAAGGTTAGTATTTACTGAGCATTCACTGTGTGCCTGGCACAGTTTTAAACACTTTCATTATGTTACTAAGGTAGATTGTATCACTAATCCCATTTTACACATGGGAAAACTAAAACAGAGAGAGTGTACCTAACTTGCTCAAATTCAAGCAGTTGGTAAATGGTTCCCAGAATTCTAGCTCAGGAAGTCTAATTTCACAGCATAAATTCTTAATCTCTATTTTGGTTTTTTAAAAGCATGGTGTTTTTGAAAAACTGAGGAACATCTAACATGACTTAACAGAGCAATATCATGTGCTATCTTATGGGTTTGCAATTTTGGACTTTATCCTAAGCCGTAGAAAGTGATTCTATGTGTGTGTGTATAGAAAACGAAATATTTTTGGACTTCCTTCATTTCCGTAAAGCCTCAAAATAGAGAGCAGAATGTTAGGAAATCTGTCATTTGTGCACGAGCATCTTTCAAAAACACAATCATCCAACAATATACTGAATTGATTTTTTTAAAATTATAGGACGGTGCAAACATTTTCCATCATGCCATTGGTCAAGGGAAAAAAGTTAGATGAGAACTTCTATTGAATCCATGCTATTTTATAGGAATTTTGCTAGTAACTTAACATACATTATCTTATGTAGTATGTGTAATGAAGAGTAAGCTGTGTTTTCATACTACAGAGCTCATTACTAGCAATTCAGCACTTAATATGATGGAGAAGATTAGAAACCAGATTTTAAATGCTAAAAGCCAACAGGCTCAATAGCAAAATCTGGTTTTGAGTAACATTTAATAAGCCATCATTAATAGTAACAACAGACCAGGCACAGTGGCTCCTGGCTGTAATCCCAGCATGTTGGGAGGCTGAAGTAGGAGGATAGCTTGAGGCCAGGAGTTCAAGACCAGCCTGGGTAACATAGCAAGTCCCCATCTCTGCAGAGCTTTTTTTAAAAAGTGACCGAGGCATAGTGGCACACACCTGTAGTCCCAGCTACTTGGAAGGCCGAGGTGGGAGGATCACTTGAGCCCAGGAGTTTGAGGCCTCAGTGAACTCTGATCGTGCCACTGCATTCCAGCCTGGGCGACACAGACTCTGTCTCTCAAAAAAAAAAAAAACAAAAAAAACAAAAAACAAAGTAGTAACAACCATATGTAGCAGTTTTCATTTATTGAGCACCTACTTTGTTTGAAGGTTATGATACCAAAGCCAGAGCCAAGTATTTCATAACGAAGTCTCTTCCCCTTGTTTGTGAATTGAGTGTTTATTTTGTGCCTCACGTCATGCCAAGGGTTTTCGCTTAGGTTGTTGGCATGAAAGTCATGTTCATGGGAACTGTATCTGTGGACATGCTTTGAGTTCTGGCCGTAGGGGAATTCTTTAGCAGAGGATTTTTCCTTTGTGTCTGCCGAGTACCTGAGGCCCAGCTTACCTGGGACACTTTATTCCTCTGCTTGAGGTTTTCAGACACAGGTAATGTAAATGTGGTGGGCAAACCCGCTTGAGGGCTGCCTCTTGGTTACAAATTCTTGAAGGAGATGTTTTTCTTTCTCTTATCTAGAGCCGGGGTCAAGGCAGGCAGGTTTCTTTGTGTCACTTTATATAGCGGAGGTTTATTATAGTTTCCCTCTACTGAGAGTGCAATTCTTTGGGAGCCTTGCTTTATGGAAGGGTTTTTATTAAACTCTCTACTTTCAAAGGGACAAGCCCTGGGCTTTATCTTCACCCCAGAGTTCCATGGACTCTTTAATGATGAAGCTCGAGGTCAAGTTTTGGATTCACCTTGTTTTTGGCCTCTTAGTATACTTTACTTTCTTACAAAGTTAGTGACATGAGTAAAAATAATTCTCTAAAATTGTTTTCATCCTTTATTTAATGTTAGCAGGAGAGTTGTTCAGGTGTCTACTTTCCATATCACTGTAAATGGAAGCTTAAACTTTTGACTACACATTAAGCTGTTGAATTCTCACAACAATCCTGGTGGTAGATGTGAAGAACACAAGGGTTAAAGAGGTTTGTGTGACTCCTCTAAGTTCATACAGCCAGTAAAAATTTGAAAAGGAGTTTGATCTCAAGCAGTCTAACTTTGGAAGCTATACCAAATGTTAGTGACATAACAAAGGAGTTCCTAAACGAATCTAGCTTGTGATTGACCTGTATCATTCCTACTAGAAGGAACAATCACACCAGTAATGACTCGATGGATGCATGGATGCATGATGGATGCATGGATACATGGATGCATGGATGGAGGGAAGGGAGGGAGGGAGGGAGGAAGGGAGGAAGGGAAGTGTCTCAACATAGAGACCAGGAGAAGAAATGGCACTACAAAGTATATTTATTTAAACAAATTCAATAGGAGAAAGAAGAAAGGTTCTGTGTCTGGAGGTTCATGCAATTATTCTGCTGCATCTGGTAGGGTCATTGCTTCTATTTGGAGGTTACATGTATCTTCAGAAAGTTTAGCTGTATTCCTGTTGTGGGTGTATGTTGATTTTTATCAGTGAAGTAATATAATAAGAATGGGCAAGCACAAGGAGACCCGCATTCTACTTTTAATAACCTCTAACCTTGAACAGGTTACTGAGGCCTCATCTAGGCATCTGTTCCCTTATCTTTAAAAACAAAAGATCTTTAAAGTCTCATCTTTTTTTCACCAAAAAACTTAAGAAATTTGAGATAGAACATATATATACATATATATATATGTAATTTGTTGATACATGCTTTTCTGGTGGTATTCCATCTATAGAAAGGATAATTTTCCAGAAAAGTATATTTTATTTTTAGTTTGTATCAGCTACTCTAAGTGCTTTACATACTGTTGCTATAGAATAGTCGGATATGAATCTTTATAAAAGTAATTTTCTTTATTAGGGCTTATTTTATTCTTTGGAATACCAATTCAGATAATATCATCAATATAATCCTTCTGGATTAAATAGAGGAAGGAGGTTGGTTGCCTTTTATTTTTATCTGTAAGAACCAAAATATTATGTAGTGCCTTTTGCTTCAAGATGTTCAGTTGAGAATGTTTCAAAAAACTAAAATAAAGGGAAAGATAACATACTGTCAGTTTTCCTCTGAATGTTTCCTGACACTTAAATAAGTGAGTTATCAGATTTCAGTTTATAGTTTAGTAAGTTTATATAGCTAATAACAAATATTGTGTTCAGAAAGGTATATACATGTAAGTTGTTAGTTGATTGTACAGAAAGAGAGCAACGCCCTGCCCGCCCTATTCTGTGTTTTCTTGCCTTTCCAATTTCTGCTTGCCTTTCAAGTTCCAGCTCAACCTTCCCCTGCAAGGCATTCTCCTAGCTCCCTCTAGCACAGCATTGTGGATTTTTTTTTTTTTTTTTTTTTTTTTTTTGAGACTAAGCTTTGCTCTGTCACTAGGCTGGAGTGCAGTGGCGTGATCTTGGCTCACTGCAACCTCTGCCTCCTGGGCTCAAGCGATTCTCCTGCCTCAGCCTCTCGAGTAGTCAGGATTATAGGCGCCCACCACCATGCCTCGCTAATTTTTGTATTTTTAGTAGAGACAGAGTTTCACCATGTTGGCCAGGCTGGTCTTGAACTCCTGACCTCAGGTGAGGATTACAGGCGGGAGCCACTGCGCCTGCATTGTGGATTTTTAAACAGGTAACCTCTCAGTCTCCTTAGCTCTCATGACTGTCAAATAAAAGTTGTTTTGCTCATGTTCTCCTTATCTCCTCACTTTTTAAACGCAGGAATTAATGGAAAGAAGGAGACATTCATTTAAGGAGAGAACCTGTGGGTCGGCTTGATGAATGATGAGTTTGTGAAAGTTAGGGACTTGGAGTCAAATATATGCCCACATTGTTAAAGACAGTGTCTTTCACTTAATGTATAACTAGTCTTCATCTAGGTGAATTTGAGCAAATCTCTTAATACCTCCTGGCATCAAGTTTCTTACCTGAGCAAGAGCTAGGGCAGATCAGGAACCATCAGCCAGCACATCAAAATCTTCAACGGTAGATACTGAAAACGTACACACTGGATCTCATTTAACTAAATTCCCCTTGGGGATTTACTTTTACTCCCCATCTCTGCAGAGATTAAAAGGTAAAGGAAAATTGCTTCTCCTGATAGAAAAAAAAGTCATGATTTTTAGTCAAGGTGATTTCTAAGATGCCATCTAGTTCTGAAATGGTGATTTCTAAGATGCCATCTAGTTCTGAAATTACAGAGCTATGAGTCTATCACATGAGTAAAATAAAATTGAGGGGAGAAAAGTTAAGACAACAAAATACCAGTTTATTTACTTGATATGTCCGTTTGCCTGGAAAGACGTCTTTTTTGTTTGGAAGAACTCATTAATAGATGTATATTTTTGCATAGATGATATATCAGCAAACTGTTGTTAGCATCTCTATATTATATCTTAAATATTTCCACTTGTCTTCAGCCCCACTGCAACCACCCAGGTCTGAGCCACTCTCCATCGCCTCTTGCCTGGACCTCTGCAGTTGCCTCCTGCTTGGTTTCTAGCAGCCAGAATATGTTTTAAATAAAAGCTGAATCTCAGTTCTCTCTTGTGCAAAACCTCTCCTGGCCTACCAGACCCTGCATAACTTGGCCTTCGCCTCTCTTTCCAGTCTTGTCTTGTCTTGCCTTTACCTCTGCCCTCGGGCCTTCTCCTGGTTTTGGAACGTGCCAGTCTCCCTCCCCGGTGGTGTTACACAGTCAGTTCCCTCTTCCAGAAGACTCTGCCCCTCTCAACTGGTATGGCTTCTGTTTCTCTGTCTCTAGATCTCAGCTTAACATAGCCCCACAGAAAAACCTTCCCTCACTGCCCGATTTAGGTAGCCCACCTGTTTTACTCCATTTCTCTGTCCTGTTTGCATCTTTTCGTAGGAATTACAGTTGACCGTTGAGCAATTACAGGGCTAGAGGTGCCACCCCGTCTACACACAGTCAAAATTCCTCATGTAACATTTGACTCCCCCAAAACTTAGCCATGAATAGCCTACTATTGACCAGAAGCCTTACCGATCAGCAGTCGATTAACACATACTTGATATGTTGTATGCATTATTTACTGTATTTTTACAGTAAAGGAAACTAGAGAAGGGACAATGTTAGTAAGACAATCACAAGGAAGAGAAAATATTCTTACCGTTCATTAATTGGAAGTGGGTCATCGCAAAGGTCTTCATCCTTGTCGTCTTCACGCTGAGCAGGCTGGCGAGGCGAGGGAACAGGAGGTTGGTCGTACTGTCCCAGAGGTGGCACAGGAGGAAGAAAATCTGCATGTAAGTGCGCCTGCACAGTTCAAACCCCTGTTGTTGAAGGGCCAACTGTATTACTGCTTTGTTAGTTGTTTCCTTTTAATTTTTCTTTCTACAAAAATTGACAGCAGGGGCCATGTCTATTTGGTTTAATACTGTAACATTCCAAGCACACAGCAAGTAAGTGCTCTACAAGTATTTGTTGAATCCTTGACTCAATTACACATTTACCATTTTTTGTTTGTTTGTTTGTTTGTTTGTTTGTTTGGAGTCAGGGACTTGATCTGTCCAGACTGGAGTGTTGTGGCACAATTATGGCTCACTGAAGCCTCAACTTCCTGGGCTCAAGCGATCCTTCTACCTCGGCCTCCCAAAGTGCTGGGAATACAGGCATGAGCCACTATGCCTGACTGACATTTATCTTTTTATCTGTCTTTTACTTCAGTTAATTAAAATAAGTTTTATTCTCTGAAAACCGACAAGCTTTTGAAAATAGTCCAAGCAACTGAAAATAGTCTGGAAATGTGCAAAGAAATAGGGAATCCTACCAGAGATTTAATTTATCCACAGATAATCCTGAAAGTGGACAAGTTATATATGGATAATAAAAAGCATGTCCAAGAGTTATCTGCTTTTTGAAAAGGTTCTATATATGTCCTGCTCTAATTAGCAGAGGTTGCTCAAAAGCTGTTCGTATTCAAATCTGTGTATATCGGCCGGGCGCGGTGGCTCAAGCCTGTAATCCCAGCACTTTGGGAGGCCGAGATGGGCGGATCACGAGGTCAGGAGATCGAGACCATCCTGGCTAACACAGTGAAACCTCGTCTCTACTAAAAAAATACAAAAACCTAGCTGGGCGAGGTGGCGGGCACCTGTAGTCCCAGCTACTCGGGAGGCTGAGGCAGGAGAATGGCATAAACCTGGGAGGCGGAGCTTGCAGTGAGCTGAGATCCGGCCACTGCACTCCAGACTGGGTGACGGAGCAAGACTCCGTCTCAAAAAAAAAAAAAAAGAAAAGAAATCTATGTATATCTGAATGCACATGATTAAGTCTTTAATTGTAGGTTTGCAACATGTTTGTAGATTCTGATCAGTATGTTAACTGCTGAATTAATCCTGTTTTCTAAATCTTCAATATGCTTATTTTTACAAAAGAAATATCTCCTCTTCCATTTCTAGACGCATGATTACTTCTCATGAGTAAGTACCTCACATGATTACTTCTCATGAGTAAGCAAAGATCTTGACCTGTAGCTTCTTACACCTGCCTATTTGTTTAGCAGAACAGAGAATTACGGTAAAACAGAAAAATGGTACAGGCGTTTGTGTTTGCTTTACAAACACATCTCCCATCTTAGTACAAAACACACTGCAAACTCTTAATTTTAGATCTTCTTAGGTTTGTTGTAAATAGAAAATAGAGTATAATGTTTTCTAGATTTATTTCTAAACTATATTATGGTTACTTTTCTCATTGTGCTTTTCAGATATTTGAGAAATTGTTTATATGCTGTCATGAATATGAATTCATTATTAAATGTTAATGAATAATTTTGCTTCAAAATAAAATAGTGAGCCTGTACACTTTCACTTGTATAATGTTCTAGCCCATATTTTAATTTTTCAGTTTTTCCCTTTGTTTTCTTTCATGTCAGCTTCTTCATCTGGTCCATCAGTTGTTGAACATATTACGTCACCTCCACCCCATCCCATCTTCATGACAGTCAGAAGGTTGCTCAGTGCTACTTTCATCCAGGCCATTTTGTGGCCAAATGCTAAGCACACTACCAGCTCTATCCAATGCTCACTGGTGCAAGGACCCAAAATCGTATTTTAAACTTGCTCCTTGATAGCTCCTTATTTAAAATTTTCTGGGCCGGGTGCGGTGGCTCAAGCCTGTAATCCCAGCACTTTGGGAGGCCGAGACGGGTGGATCACGAGGTCAGGAGATCGAGACCATCCTGGCTAACACGGTGAAACCCCGTCTCTACTAAAATATACAAAAAACTAGCCGGGCGAGGTGGCGGCACCTGTAGTCCCAGCTACTCGGGAGGCTGAGGCAGGAGAATGGCGGGAACCCGGGAGGCGGAGCGTGCAGTGAGCTGAGATCCGGCCACTGCACTCCAGCCTGGGCGACAGAGCGAAACTCCGTCTCAAAAAAAAAAAAAAAATTTCTGGGAATATTCTATCACTATAGCTATTAAGGCATGGAGAAGAAATAAATGCTTTATTGTAGCCACAGAAATGGTTTTCTTTTTCTAACCCAATCATTTGCCATCTCTGAAAAAAAATTCCCAGGCCAGGTGTGATGGCTCATGCCTTGAGTCCCAGCACTTTGGGAGGTCAAGTGGGAGGATCAGTTAAGCCTGGTAGTTTGAGACCAGCCTGGACAACATAGTGAGACCCCATCCCTGCAAAAATAAAATATTTAAAAAATTAGCCAAGCCTGGCAGTGTACACCTGTAGTCCCAGCTACTTGGGAGGCTCAGGTGGAAAGGATGCTGTGGGCCCAGGAGGTGGAGGGTGCAGTGATCTATGATCATACTACTGAGCTCCAGCCTGGGCAACACAGCGAGACCCTGTCTCAAAAAATAAAATATTCCCTTCTCATCTCTGATCAGAATAGAAAAAGACCGACTGTGACTCATGTTCAGAACTTCTCCAATCCAAACCCAGCTTTTCCTCATTTTATGAAAATATGAGCCGCCTTCAGTTGTACAATGTTCACAGTAAACACACGGTTTTAGGAACTTGAAGAATATCCATCTGTAGAACCCAGACTCTTAACTCCAACACAGATCTTGCTAAAGCTTTGGACTGGAAAGCAAGGAGTGCACACCCTGCCTCTGCAACTCTCCCTGGGGAAGGGAATGCTTCCATGACCCCAAGGCCGGGTGAGCCTGTTGGTTCTGACATTCATTGGTTAGTCACCTGATGGAGGTGTTCTACTCCAGAGGTGGCAAGCGTGTGGGACATTTGTTAACACTCCCAGCTCCAATACTTACAACAGACATCAATAATGGATCACTGCTTCTCGGCCTTTTGGCTAAGATCAAGTGTAGTGTCTCTTCTTACCAGTTTAATAATGGATCATGGCGGTGTTTCCTACTGAGTGCAAAGAGAGTCTTGGGAACTTTCTTAACACAGCAGTCACTTTCAATTGCCAACCTTGTTTTAAAAAAGAAGCACCAGCACTCCCTGAAATCATTCTCTGTTTTTCTTACTCTATTCTTATGCTATGCATCCCCTCTTCCCACCCTTCCCCAAACCCTACCATGGCAACTAGACTCTTATTTTTATGATTGCTTTATGATATTTTCTACAGAACCTGTCATTTACTTTTACCAAATGGAAAACAGAGATGGTGTGGTTTTTTTCTGTCTTACTTGGCAGTTCAGCAGTAACTTAACTAAGTGAGCAGTAAGTAGCCTTTTTAAGGTAAGATCGAATTTTAAAGTCTGTCCCAGATATCATTCTAATGTGTCCAGTGACACTGCAGAAAATTTAACTTTCCCCGGAACTGTGTATTATTCTGGGACGTGTGCATGTGTGCATGCTTGTGTGCATGCTGCTAGATGTTACAGTCAAGTAAAATGTCAGCACAGTAATTATAGACCAAAAAAGTTCACTTCAAAGAATTAATACTGTTTGAAGGAAAATTCACGATTCGGAAACTCACAAATTTAAAACCAAAGCATTTTATGTTCGTTCCTTTCCATTAAAAGTTGGGTGGAGTAGTTACCGCTCTCAGATGACGTCTGTAATCGCATCAGAAGCCCTCTGGGTAGGAAAGAGTGTGTTGTTGGAGTTTTCCAGCCCATCTTTATGGGATTTCAGAACTCTTTAAGCGCTTAGCTTCTGGTGTTTTTGGGATTAGGAATGTGCGTTCTTGTAGAGAATTGGAAGGCAAATGTTAGGCTTGTCAGCATCTGAGGACCACAGAAGCAGTCCGCCCATTGTTCGAGTCACGCTTCCAAGACCCAGCACTTTTCACTGAGGAGCCTGCTTTTGAAGTGTTTTCTTTGCTTAATTTTCTCCACCTTTGAGATCCTTTCAGAAGTATTTTCTTTCAAAATATCATGCATTCTTCTTTAGAAGAATTGGTCTTTCTAATAAGACAAAGAAACATAGGATACTTGTAATCTGTCGAGTATGGCTAAAAACATTAGGGCACTGAGGACAGATAGAATGAGGGTTGTGGAAGAAGTTTTGCAGTCTCATTATCAATCAACTTTTTTTCTCTTTTTAATTGAGTCTGACTATAGAGACCTATATCTAGGCAAGAATATAAGAAATTTGGGGTTCATTTAGAAATTGCAATGGGTTTTTTCGTACGCAATGGGAAATCAAAATGGAAATCCTTCTTTGACATTACAATTATGTATTGGAGTCTTGTGTCTGAAAATAATTGAAGGTCTAATAAAAATTCTGCTCAAAACCAACGTCTTTTGTTTTACGGAGTTACTTTTTAAAATTAGCCAAGATGACCACAAAATTCCGTGGAAATTCTATGTTAAAAAAGTCAGCGTAAAATGTTAACATGGGTTTCAGAACGGAAAATAGCAATTCCTAAAATAGCTCTTGTAGTCACATGTATGTGTGTAAGCTGATGTATAAATCCAAATACAGGATTTAAGAATTAGAGTATACTTTGATTCACAAAATAAATGAAAAGTAGCTATTCTTACAGACCTATTTGTTGAGATGTAATCCACAGAATAATTACATATATTGGTTCACTGTGCGTCTCTCTGTTTATTAAGACTTAACACTAGGGTCACGGTTCCTGAAGTCACTCCTGTTGTTCTTCTCAACTGCTCTAATAAATCTTGTGTCCTTTCTCTCAGGTGGTGGCATCCTTTGCCAGATGTTAATTTCAGCATCTGGTGGACTCATCCTTAATTTGGTTCTGTGAAACCTTATTCTGCCTTTCATTGTTAGCCTCTGAAGCTTGCTTAAAATATTTCTTTTTGGGTTTTCTGGGTGTTCATCACTAGAGACAAGTTATGAATGCTTCCAACACCAGGGATTTGTGGAGGATCTTCTATCACTGTGAATCCGTGCTCCCTTAAAGTGAACTATTTGAGGTTAAAATAGAAGATGTCTAGTTTTTTAACCTCAATAGTTAATAGAGTGTTTAACACAGAGTAGTCACCAAACGTTTGTTGAATGAAAACATGTCCTGAGGCACTGAGATGGGGAAGGAAAGATGTTATTTTCAACTTCTACCAGAGGGCTTAAGCAGTGCTTCAGGGAGTAAGCCAAATGGGAGATAATTTAGTTTCTGTTACAAAAAAATCCTTGGCTGGGCACAGTGGCTCACGCCTGTAATCCCAGCACATGGGGAGGCTGAGATGGGTGGATCACTTAGGGTCAGGAGTTTGAGACCAGCCTGGTCAACACAGTGAAACCCCATCTCTACTAAAAATACAAAAATTAGCTGGGCATGGTGGTGCATGCCTATAAATCCTAGCTACTCAGGAGACTGAGGCAGGAGGATCACTTGAACCCGGGAGGTAGACATTGCAGTGAGCTGAGATCACGCCACTGACTCCAGCCTGGGCAACAGAGTGAGACTCCATCTAAAAAAAAAAAAAAAAAAAAAAAAAAAGAAACCTTATATGTATAATTGTCCCTTCATTGTCCATAGTAACACGAAGATGATGACGTTGTCCCTTTTTCACAGAGCTCTCAGCTAAAGTTTTCTCACTCTGATTTTTAGGTCCATACCTAGTGTTCAGTCCATGTTAATAAACATTTTTCATAGAAATATAACAGCAGCGGTGATAGGATAACTATATAAACTATGTGAAGAAATAAATACATGGTCAATTACGTGAATTTGCATGAAGAAATAACTTTTCAAACTGCGATGATTAGAAAAGTCCTGAATAAAGTGCAATGAATCTGTTATAAATTGTACAAAAGAAAGGGTTAATAATATAGGAATAAAATTAAAATTATAAATATAATTTCATAAGATGCAACCAAGCCATCATTACTATTTTATCTGACTTAACATGACCCGCTGTTCATCAGACCAGTGGAATTTGATACTTGTGTAGTAGTATTCTAAAGTTGCATCTTTTACTGTATTTAAAGTTAAATGGGCCATGCACAGTAGCTCTCACCTGTAATCCCTGCACTTCAAGAGGCCAGGCTGGGAAGATCGCTTGAGACCAGGAGTTTGAGACCACCCTTGGCAGCATAGTGAGATCCCCATCTCTACAAAAATTAATTAGCCAGGCCTGGTGGTGCATGCCTGTAAGTCCTAGCTACTCAGGAGGCTGAGGCAGGAGGATTTTTTGAGCCTGGGAGGTTGAGGCTGCAGTGAGCTGTGATTGCATCATGACACCACTGCACTCCAGCCTGGGTGACAGAGCAAGACCCTGTCTCAGAAAAAAAAAAAAAAAAAGTTACATAATAGTAACATTTGGAAATGACAGGACTGTTTATCAGCTTTGGGTCTGGCAGCAACTTTTCTAGAGTTAGCTTTTTTCTCCTTTCTCGTGCCATGACTTAAAAATAATAACGTGCTGGGCATGGTGCCTCATTCTTGTAATCCTAGCACTTTGGGAGGCTGAGGCACTTGTGGCCAGGAGTTCGAGACTAGCTTGGGCAACGTAACAGATGCCCTGCCCGCCACCATCTCTACAAAAGAAAAAAAGTTAACCCTTGATTTGCTTTCTAGTAGTGGGTGAGTTTGGAGTTCCAATGATTGTTAACCCATTAATTCTTCATTTATTGAAGATATCCTTATGTTTCACATGCTGCAAAGATGTACAAGACTTTGTTTCCTACTCTCCAGGATCTTTCAGACTAACTGTGTGATATTTAAACTGTTGTATTTTGCATTAGTTGAACCTTTATCCGAATTCAGTTTTGCTGTACCATTGTGAAACTTGAAGAGTGTTCTGAGAGCTACCAAGCTAATTAAAGGATTAGAAAATGAGACTCGTGAAAAGAACTCAATAAGAATTGAATTATTTAACAGAAAGGAGAGAAAGCTAACGGGAGACACATTAATCATTTTTGAAGATGTAATGGATGATGACCATCTAGTTCTAGCGTTGGCCAAAGATGGGAAAGGAAAAAGTGGATTAAACTATAGAATGAGATATTAAGGTTAAACTTGAGAGTCTAAGAACATAGGAGTTATTTTAATATGGGTCCTCTTAATGAATGTAATCTTGACATTTTTAAAGGGTATTTTTAAATTACATAAAGTATTTTTTGTTTCCCCAAGTTAAATTGCAACTGAATTTAGAGATTAACAGAAAAAAGAGTGTTCAAGTTTCTCTGTCATCTTTCAGAAAATTATAGAGCTTGACTAGGGAGAAAGCAAACACTTGGTTCCAGGACATGCGTGATACTGAATCAGTAAAAAGCAAATGGTCACAGCAAGGGCAGCCCTCTTGTAAGTATATCCAAATTTCTTTTATAATCTTAAATAGTTGTTTTGTTTTGCTTTTTTAGACAGGGTCTCACTGTGTTGCCCAGGCCATAGTGTAAGAGCTGTTCACAGGTGTGATCATGCATATTCCAGCCTTGAGCATCTGGGCTGAAGGCTTCCTCTTGCCTCAGCCTCCAGAGTAGCTGGGACTACAGGCAGGAGCCACCACACCCTGCTGTGCTTCTATAATCTTCATAAATCATTTAGAAAATTGACACTCGTTTACTAGAGATAAACTTAAGAGCATGATTAAAGTTGATTTTAGGGAATTTCTTATTCCTTTGCTCGGTTGCGTATTGCTGTCTACTAAGAGTGAATGCCTCCTCTCGTTTAGATTTGAAAGGCATTCTTGCTGTTAGCGTTCACAGCACTTTGTCAGACCACAACAGCTTGATAACTTGGGTTACTATCTAAACCTCCAAAGAAAATGGAGAGTTAGAGTCCATCTGCGTTGTGATTTAACTTTTCAAAGCCTCTGATTTTTAAGCCCTTTCACTTCAGGTGCCAAATTTTCTCAAAGCACAAGACCCCTTAACTCAATCTGTTCTCTCTGCCAAATGAACAATTTTATGTCCGTTCCCTTACTATACAGCCACTGAAATCTAGTATTCAGTAATATACTTAGGAAGGTATCTCATTTTTTTTCTTCATGAAAACCTTCTGTGCTGTGTTACTTGTGGCCAATCTCAGACACAAGTGTATGTACATACATAGAACCTGACAAAAATTTATTCCTTAGCTAAAAAGGGATGATAATTTCTTCTCCTTATGCTTAGAAACATTTTAAGTATAACAAAGGCTTTCTAATGACCAGCCGAGTTTTATCTCCTCTTCATCCTTCATCGGATCCATCTTTTCTTTCGTGTTTTTATTTCTCAGTTGCAGTGCCAAAGCTCTATTTGTACTGTTCTTCTAACATAGGAAAAATGCATGCTTGCTCGGTTTAACTATTCCAACTTCTGCCGAGTGATAATTAACTGACCTCAGCCCATCTGACCACTGAGTTGCCAAAATCAGGTTTTATAGTGTGATTGAACAATTAGTTGAACTGTATTATCCTTGTGATTCATATTTTACCAAAAGTTACAGTTTTCTACATGATAGTAATGTAAATGCATCAGGAAAAGAGGGAAATGAAACTTTTATTGGGTGCCTACTTTGAGCAAGCCTGTGTGCCAGGCAACTCGTGTGTGTGTGTTCATATGTGTGTGTGCGTGTGCGTGTGAGTGTGTGTGTGTGATATTTAATTTACCGTTCATAGTCTTGAGGCTTTGTTATCATTAACCTTGTTTTACAGATGAAGAGTATGTAGCATGGGGAGGTTAAATAACTTGCCCAAGATTTTAGGATTACTAAGTGGCAGTTCAAATGCTCATTTACTTAAAAGCCATAGAGAAAAAAAATAATCGAAAGAAATCTGAAACAAAGCCGATGTCATCATAATCAAGAGGACTTGGAAGAGAGGGGCAGTGTCTAATTTGTCTTTTTGCAGCTTTGATTTTCTGTTTCTACTTCTGTCCGTGTCCTTTTAAGCTTTTTTTTTTTCCTTTCGCATGATGTACGTTTCTCTAAAGCCAGAGTAGTGAGCAGCTTGAAAGGTTAAGGAAAAGAGGGGCTAGGGAGGTGGAACTATTGTGGTCTCTTTATTTTTCATGCCTCAAGCATACGATGTAGTAATATTCCTCGTCTTCCAAAAAAAGAAATCAGTGAACGTGGTTCCTTACTTAGCTCACATTAATGGCCATGTGAGTGCATGCTGAAAATGTACAGTGAGGAAAGTAAGGACATAATTAACATAACAAACCATTCTAATAGAATTAGTGTCTGACTGAAGGAGACAAGCAATTCCAAATCATTCTGTATTGTTCAGTACTTTTTTTTAACATGAGGTATAAATTTAACTGTGTGTTGCAACCAGTGACAAACTATCATAGAGGTTTGGGTTTTTTAAAATCAAGAAATATTGTTTGAATCTTGCTCCTCCATTAACTGTAATACTATGTAAGTCTCACTTAAAATATTATGCTTATATGGTAGACATTATGTTAGTATAAGTCTGAAAAAAAATAGTTGCCTAGAAGTAGCAGTGGATGCTTTAAGAATTTTTTTCAATATATTTAAACAAAAAGATTATTTGTATGGTTTGGGGCCTACACAGTGATTTGGGGCCTAAAATACATTTAAAACTACAACATTAGAGATGAAATTTTGGCCTGGTTCAGACAGGTGCTTGGTAAGTGAGCACTGAATGAATGTGCTAGTAACTAAACAGTCTTACAAATAAATACCATGGCAAGGAGGACTCAGTACATCAAGAAAACCAAATGCACATATTAACTTAAATGCATTTATATGGGTTTTAAATTGTTGCTCTTCAAAATGCAATAATGTATTTATTGATCTTGATTTTATGGTTTGTAAAATATGCTTTTTAAAATTTCCTGAAAATTAAAAATTTAAGTCATTAATCCACCATTAATCAGCTCAAGGTGACCAATTTACAAGTGTCTCCCCTTCCCACTCCCCTGTAGCCAGCACTTTGTTGAATTCATTTGAGAATTCAACAAACTCTCTGGAATTACTTTTTTTTTTTTCTACAAACACTTAAGAGTTTCTCTAAAAGAATAACTTCCCAAGTCCTAATGCTTAATGCAGAAAGTAACAGTAGTACTTTATTTTTGTTTAGTCTGTTTTTCTGAACAAATATTCCACCAACTTGAGTCTCATTGTCCCTGGCCCATTAGGAACAACAGAAGTTTTACCCCACTTCCCAGCTGTTTTCTTAGGAATGTAGAAATCTGGCTAGAAGGCACAGCAACCTCCCACCTTCCTAGTAGACCAAGGATTCCTATTGTCAGATGCAGTGGGCATGAAAGCAGCAATTTTACAGCACAAAAACTCCAATAACATTGACTTCGGTTGGCTGAGATTGAAATGCACGCAGGCACTGCTCAGTCTTGGCTGCTTAAGCACCAGCTTCCCTTGGCTTTTTGCCACTTTGTGCATTTCAGAGACAAGTCCTTTCAGGAGAAGGCATTTTGCAGTGGAGTAAACAGACCATTCAGGCCTAGTTTATTGCATTACAAACTCAACTATGCAAACTATCCCAAAATTGAATACAACAAAGTAATTAGTGAAATCATTTGGTCATGAGAATTCACAAGGAGGAATTGTCCTGTTTTAAAAATAAAATTTTTCTTTTCTAAAGAATTATTTAAAACTTTATATTTAGAGAATGGTAGCTCAGCTCTTAATTATAAGTTTTACTTACATAGTGAAGCTTAAGGTGACCAGTGTACAAGTGTCTTCCCCTCCCCACTCCCCCGTAGCCAGCACTTTGTTGAATTCATTTGGGAAATCGTAAGAGAGCACCCACGTTACATTATAAGCAAACACTGAAATGACGATGACCCACTCCTACGTAGACTGAAGTGCGGGCATATCAACCCCATGTTACTATATAAAGAATAGGCAGAGAAAAGCATGCAAAAACATCTCAATAGCCTGACTCAGGCTGAACTAGGTAAAATATGCATACACATTGTGGATTCCCTAGAAGACAGGCAAGGGAAGGCAAGAGGGATGTACATTAGGTTACCCTAGAGGCAGTGTTCATCTAATCAAGAGTTCATCCATTCCTGCAGCCAGTTTTTAACATCATACATCTAATGTGTACTAAAAAACAGTTGCTAAATATGGTTACCAGACATTTTCTTCTACAAGATTGTCCCAGGTTCTGTATTTGTTTTTTTGTGGGGCTTTTTTCGGAGAACTTTAAAACAAAGTTGTAAAATCTCATGTAAAATCAAAATTAAATGACTTTTTCTACTCAGCATTGTATCTATTATCTGTTTATAAACCAATCCTGTTCATACTGGTCAGAGCAAACTGCAGATTTCAAAAGGATATTATCGAAAGTGTACACAATGGTTAGCGCATTTGTTAACTGGGACCCTGTTTATTGTTCCTGTCCGACTCAAATCTCTCATGTGTGTGAACTAAGTACTCGGAACTTCGTTAAAATCGTTATTGTCTGTAAGTAAATTGTGATGTACTTGAATTTCTGCAATTGTGTTTATTTTTCACATTTTGTTCAATAACCAGGGCTCAGCTCTTAACATTTTCAAATACTCGTTTTGTTTTGAAAAAAGACAGGGCCCTTATTTGAGCTAACAGATGAGCCCTCATTTCTAAGGAGCCCTAAGCAAGACCCTATCATTCCATGTGCTAATGGTCTTTCTTATTGCTGAATTTGGCCCTTGCTCTGTTGATTGAATCTACATATCTAGCCAGTGATGCTTAAAGAGAAGCCACAGAGTACAGCATTTTGGAGTTGAAGTTCAAACCACACAGTCTCCCTTTCTGCATCCCACAGATTCTCATCTGTGCTCTCTCCCCAGCCTCCAGCTGCTGCACTGTCACCAGCCCAGCTGAGATTCAGAACCACTTCTGGTGTGATTCTGTACCTCAGGTACCCTTTATGTGCCTCAGAAACCCTTTTCCCTAGATGTCTCTACCATTCATACATGTTTACACTGATTTCCTTCTGAGTAAATATATAGAACTATCAAAATGTCTAACCTGCCCGTTGCTCAGTTGCAGTCCTAGTTTACTTCCTGCTTGATCTGATTGATTTCGTTTCTTTGGAGTATTAGAAAGAGAGACAACTTGCAGAGAGGCTTAGTAGGCTTTGCCCGATACCTTCTGCTTTCCTCTACGGCTGTGAACTGATTTCCCTTCCCTTGAATGCATGAAGGAAGAGTTTAAATGGCATCTGAGGTAATGGTGAGTTTCTGGGTTACTTTGCAGTAGTTTGCCCTCGGTGGAGTGCACAAGAGGAAAGAATGGGAATGGCCCTGCCCTGCCGGTGCGTGCCTGTAGCGACAACGCGTCCGAAAACAAGTGATGCACTCCTAATGATGTGTGCTTTTGGTTCTTTGAATGTGCACAGCATCTCCATCAGGTTTTTACAGCTGGACTCTAGCTGTAATTGCTACTGGGATGAGATGCACAACATGGGGTGTTAGCTAAGTACTTGTAGTGTTTTAGTGGCCAAAAATATATGGCATGGTAGGAGCATCAGGCTTCATGAAATTCACACTTGTATATCTTCATGTTCCTCACCCATTTCTGACATGCCGCTGATTTGCCAGCAGGCTTACTCTAGATGAAGGGGATAAAAACGGCAAAGCTGAAAGATGTTGTTTCTTAAAAGATACTGTATATCAGTTGAGTAAGAGGAAGTAGATCAGGGATGTAAACGCATAAAAAGGCCTCTGCAGTCATTCTTCAGTGAAGACAATTGGTAGTAATCTCATCATTGCAACTAAACAAAAAAGATAACAGTTTTAATCTTATTATAGCACAAAATGGCATGCATTAAAATATTTCTAATGTAAACAATAATTCCATATTTCTGTAGCATCAGCTCTCAGATCCCTTGTCCTGATTTGTCATTAGATATAAATCAGTTTTTATGCTCCTTCCAGGGAAGTCTTAAAGCCTAATGTTTCCTTGTTGGAGATGTTATAATTCCAAAGAGGGTAAAATTGATAGTTACACTAGAGAAAAGTATCATATCCAAAATTATGATGTAAAAGAATAATCCAGATACCCATGCTGATCCACCCTTATGTTTATTTAAGATATCATCAATGAGGCTTGGAATTTAATGCAGTTCTCTTGGCATAATAATTTTCCACGGTGTCAGCTGTGACCACTGAGTTTCCAACCCAGTTAAATTGTTCTTTCACATTATTCTTTGCATTTTCTATTTTGTTCTTTCTTTCTTTTTTCTGTATTCCTCGGGATTTTTTTTTTTTTAAATCAATCCCCCTTGTGTCCATCCAACCAAAATATTTTATAGTGCTTACGTTAACTTACATTTTAAAAGCAGTGTATGTTGTAGATATTAATTAATCCTGAGAACAATACAATGCTCAGGAGAGAATTATTTGAATTAAATTTGTCAGAAGTGGTATAATGCAAAGATTGCCCTAAAACTGCTGAAAGGAGTAATTTTCCTTGTTTCCATAGAAATGAGGAGTTCCTTATTCTTTGGTCCTTAGTCAGATCATACTACTTTTGTTTAATTACAATGAAACAGTAACCACTAATCAAAAGATTCTTTGTTCTATTTAGAATTCAAACTTTTGTTCTCCTGAACATATTCACCTGCCTTTCTAAGATTACTTTCTAATGGCAAACCAGAAAATGGCAACATGATCGCCTGATTTGAGAAGAAAAATACTTACCTTATGCAAGTACCCTGTAATAAACTTTGAGATTTTCTACTGATTTTTTTAATGCCCAAGGTTTGTTGTATTCTTTTTATAACGTTTTTTCATTCCACGGTCATTTTAAGCTTTATTTCATTCACAGTTTCTTTACACCTCATGCATTTATTGAAATTTAATTTGAGAAATGGAGAATTAAGAATCCTTATACGTTCTATTGAGAGTAACTAGCCCTGTGGTTAATGGGTACAAATGAATAGAATGAATAAGATCTAGTATTTGATTGCAAAACATAGTGACTGTAGTCAATAATAATTTAATTGTATGTTTTAAAATAATTGAGTATAATTGGATTGTTTATAACACAAAGAATAAATGCTTCAGATGATGGATAACCCATTTACCCTGATGTGATTATTACGCATTGTATCCCTGTATCAAAATATCTCAGGTTCCCCACAAATATATAGACCTATTATGTACCCATGAAAATTAAAAATTTTTTAAAAACCTTTTTTTTTTTAAAAAGAGTATCCCCACAACAGTACATCTCTCACACACACACACACACACAGACACACACACACACAGACACACCTGAATCCTGGCAACATTGCAGTACACAGGAATATATTACTTGAATTGAAACTGCAAAAGTAGTTTAATGCAAACACACACTCCCACATAAATACACTTTTATTTATTAAAAGACAAGAAACTAAAAAACTGAAGTATGAAGGCCAATTAGAATAATAATGTGTGTTTTACAATTTTTTCTCAAATTTCCTCTTTAACATTAACTCAAGAGTAGATTCCATTCCCAAGGTGATTCAGCCATTTAATATTTCAAAACTTTCATTATTCCCTAGAGCTCAGTGCCCCCTCTGCTGCTTCTCCTACAAACAGTGATTTCCCAGTAATGCTAGCAGAAGCAACAGAGTGAAGCGAAGTTTTCAAGAGAGGCAAAGGCGCAGTTTCCCTTTTTCTTTCCTACTGGTTAATGCCGTCAGTGGGTGGTCATGCCTGCTCTGTTCTTGAACAAAGGACTTCCTTCTCAGGAGCAGCAGGAATAAAACTGACAAGTATCACATCTGTGTCATGCTGCTTCTCCAATTCCCATGGGATAGTACCACAACTACAGCAGCAGTTCTGATGGTGCCACAGGGAAACAAGGCAGTAGGGCATCCTCCTCAGTGAACAGATCCTGCTTGAATGAAAGAGAAGGGGAAAAGAAAATACTAAATAACAATATAACGAACAGTGGAGAAGTAAATGGGCAAAGACACAACTCCTCAGAGAAGACAAATGTTTTGGAGATAGTCTCTCTACTTGGTGTAAGGTCTAAGTGTTGACATATGTCCATATTTTAGAAGTAGTATAGGATAGAGTACATCCGTTCCTCTCCATTCTTGGGCAGAGAACTGGTCCTGTGTGAAGAATGCATGGTTTAATTTGAGGAACATTTCCAACGGGTCTTAAATTCTGGCCTTTGCTGTTACTGTCTACAAATGGGAAGAAAGTGATAGGCAAATTCCAAAGCCAAAGAGGATTTAATAATTATAATTAATAACTGAAAAAAAAGACAAACTAAGATAGACTCAAAACATTGATGGCAATTTATAAAATTGGATTGGATGATGTTTGTAGAGTTCTGTAAATTTATTAAAAATTGTATTTGTGAATTCAAAATTTAAAATTATAGTATGTAAATAATATGTAGATAAAAATGATTTTAAAAATTAGCTGATAATACCTCTTTACAATTTTTAAAATCCCTCCAAATATATAATAGCATAGGAAAATGCTCACGTTAGTGATACATGGAAGATAGCAAAGCAGAACTATGCAGTACAATCTTGATTCTGATGATATTTGTATATTAAAAAAAATAGGAAAGAAATTTTCTCTGGGTAATGGATTATGGATAGTTTTAGTTTTTCTCTTTTCCCAGTTTTTTTAGATTTCTGTAGTTTTGTTTTTTCAGAATGTTTGCACTGAACGTATAATATTTTATGATGAAAACATAAAAAAATTTTAATGGGAAGACATTTTGTCAGTACCTGTCAGAATTGTTTATGTGGATAAACAATTTCAGTTTTTCATTTCTCTGAATGGATCCTATAGAATTCTGTAGAATAGTTATATAAGGGTTTATTTAAGTATTACATGGATATTAAAAGCAACCTAAATGACCATCAAAAGGGAATTCCTGCTGTGTCATAATACTATTCAGTTGTTATAAAAGAATGAACCGTAACAAATATATGTTATGTTGGTGAAAAAGTAATTGCTGTTTTTGCCATTACTTTTAATGGCAAAAACTTTTGCACCAACCTATTTAAGACATATTGTACGTATATGTATATAAACAATACTGTGTATATCCAGATAGATAGACAGATAGATAGATACACACCCTAACTTGAAAAAAAAAAAATCTATGTTCTATTGTAGAGTAGATAAAAAAGCAATTTGTCAAACTTAATATAAAGATTGCGTTTTCAAAAAAATGTATGTGAGTGTAAGATTGTCTAGGCAACCTTAGGCTGTATGAGAAACATAAACATCTATTCTTTTAAGTGAACTAAGTTTTAATTTTGAGCCACTATTCCAACCAATGGTAGAAACTCATTAAGTAGACACAGTCAAATCAGAGTTTCTTATTAACTTCCTTATCCCATCCTAGGAATAAGATTATGAAAGTGTCACAGTACGGTGAGTGCTGTGTGCTGAATTGTGTCCTCTCAAATTTATATGTTGAAGTCCTAACCACATTTTTTTTTAGGACTTCCGCCCTCCAGAACAGTGAGAAATAGTTCTGTTGTTCCAGCCACTGTTGCCTTAGGCATCCACACTAATCACAAGACCCTTTCGGAACTCTGTTCTTCTCTTAGTCATTTCCATGCGATATTTGACTCAAGAAAATGTATGGCTGCCCCACCATGACACCCCGGGCACAGTGGGGGTTGGGGCTGGAGCAGGCTGCCACTTTGAGGCTATCTCAGTTTTATCTGCCTGAACACCCTGCAAAGCCACCTTTACTCCTATCCTGTGCTACTTTCCCCTCCTGGAAAAGGGGCAAGATCTTGCCACACTGATTCATGTTTTGTTTCTGTTGTTATATCCGACTTTGTGGGGTGTGCAACATGGAATTCTCTTCTGTTCCAATCATGCAATCATAGTCAGGTACTGTGGGGGTTAAGGGGCCAGGTGCTGGAAAAGTGACCTCTGAGTACTCAGAAATCCTTCGCCAACCTCATTGTTTCTAGCATTAAGTCCAAGATTTGAAATTTAAAGATCAATAATTTATTCTTTACTTTTGCTTTAACAACTTTTTTTTTCTAAGGCACCATGTACTCACATAGTATGGAGAAAGGTACAGGAGAAAATGTAGTGGTGGTGATGGTAGGAAACCTTGATTAATATTTCAAACTGTTACTCTGGTACACTGGGTTAAGTTAGGCTTAGAGCCGGGCATGGTGGCTCACACCCGTAAATCCCAGCACTTCGGAAGGCTGAGGTGGGCAGATCACTTGGGGTCAGGAGTTCAAGACCGGCCTGGCCAACACGTTGTGCATATGTAGAGATAAAACCCTGTCTCTATAAAAATACAAAAATTACCCAGTCTTGGTGGTGTGTGCCTGTAATCCCAGCTACGCGGGAGGTTGAGGAGGCAAGAGAATCACTAGAAACCTGGAAGGTGGAGGTTGCAGTGAGCTGAGATCACGGCACTGCACTCCAGCCTTGGTGACAGAGCAAGACTCCATCTCAAAAAAAAAAAAAGAATTTAGACTTAGAGAGAGGAAGGGGGAACTTTCACTTTTTACTTGATATAATTCTATATTATTAAATAATTATCCCTTTAAATAAAAAGTTAATCATTTTTATAAGCTTCATATCGATTGATCCTTATAACAATACTGTGAAGTAGCAGGGGCAGTTACTATTATCTCTATTTTAACAGATGAATAAATGAGGTCATTCCTACAAATTATAAATATCTTTTGATCTGGAACAAGTATGATAAAGCGAGAGGCAAACATGTAATGAGCACTTTCAGTGAGTAAGGAATGCACTGGGGAAAAAACTGTTACAAATATCCTAATAATGCCTAACATTTCTCAAACCCTTATTGATTAGAAACCATTTTCAAGGTTCTGGTTTTTATTGATTATTCCTTTGAAATCGTTTGTGTCCATTCTTTTCTTCCCGAAGGCACCTCTTCCGTGCAGGTCTTCGCGGTTCATGTTTCAGCCGCCACCAGATTCTTCGCTCCTGCCCATCCTTCCTGCCCCAGTGTGTGCTTCGCCTCACTTGATTTTACTAAAAAACATTGCTTGGATCATGTCATCATAAAGACCTTAGGTTGGAAAGAGCCTCAAATGCAGCCTCTCGCCTGGCTTGGGAATCCTTTCAAGAGGATCCCTGGCATAAGATTTTCCTGCCTTTTTGAACCATTGGATGGGGATTTGCTGCTTTCTGAGGCAGCTTGTTCTATTTTTAGCTGAAAATATCAGAAAGTTCCTTCTTTCCGCTCTACTGAATGCTTCCCTTTAGCTTCCACACAAAATGAATCCAGTCTTTCTTTTAAGTGAGAACCTTTCTTTAATTTAAAAAAAAAAAAAAAATTGTATTAAAAATAGCGACGTGGTCTCACTATGTTTCCCACACTGGTCTTGAACTCCTGGGCTCAGACAGTCCTCCCACCTTGCCCTCCCAAAGTGCTGGGATTATAGGCTCTCACCACTATACCTGGGCAGTGACAACCTTTCAACAAATATAAGAATATATGTTTTTACACCTCAATTATTCTCTTCACCACACTGAACATTCCCAATTCCTTTCTTGGTGTTTTTTTGTTTGTTTGTTTGGTTTGGTTTGGTTTGGTCCAATATCCCCGAGCCCACCACTGTTCTTGGCACATGGTAAATATTGAATGTGTATTTGTTTCCTGAGTTAATGAATGGCTAAACTGCCCTATTGTTACAGCATCGCTTTGGTTCCAGTTTTATAATCTGTAAAGAAAGGCATCAATACATGTCCTCCATCTGGTAGGTGATCCGCAGTAGCTCCTGCAATCATCTAACATCTGTTTCTCTCTTCTTTTAGCTTCACAGAAATGTCAGATATTTCTATGGCAGTGTAATTTTTAAATATACAAGTTTATTCCCCCTCCCAGCTTTTCTATCTGTTGTTTCTGAACAGCTCATTACATTACAGTATAAATATCTAGAATGATGAGATGCAGTCTTACTTCTCTCCGGTTGTTGAAACAGTTCCCATTTGGTTTTTACCCAGTGTGTGAAAAGTTCTGTTTTCATTAGTATCCATACATTATTTGGCCATCACCAGAGTGAGGCAATACGCCTTTATTAATAAGTTCAGTCATAGTTAGTAAAGACACTATGCTGCACAATTTACAAAGTACACATCTTAATGGAACAGGGTGAATGACAAGAGCGATGCCTGGCGAATCACAGTCTTGGTTACCACCCATTTTTGCTGATTTTTCCTACCTCCTAGACTGACTTCTGACATCTAAGGTAATAGAACCAAAGAAGTGAGAAAGTAATAAATCAGTTTGTTCTGATAATAGGTGTGTTGGCTATAAAGATTGAAGATACAGTTACATTATATGTGAATTTTAGTCATATCTACACCCATTTACTACAAATAAGCAAGAATTTTTTATTGTCAAATTTATTATTGTGGTTCAGAAGCAGCTATTTCAAGTCCTCCCGAAGATATAATGTAGTGTTGCCACTATGTTGATTATTCAACCTTAGAATTTTTGAAAGTATAAAGCCAAATATCTCCGGAAATGACCTTAATTATTGAAATTAGCGTCCTCATACCAATTATCGTTTACCAGTATGTTTTCAAATTTTCTATCTTAAATCAGTGTCTATTTTTATAGTACCCTTTTAAGTATCCAGATTTCTCTTTATTAAGTGAAATACACAGAAAACAAGTTTCTTGCTTGCATACTTAACAGGATTAGACATCTGTAGCATTATGCTTTAAAGAAAATTTTTCTTGACATTGTTTAAGAAGGAGGAGAGAAAACAGTGGGATTTCCACATCTGTTAAATAATCATTAGCATGTAGGATTGAATTCTGTCTTCTTTTTCAACCTAAAACCAGCTGTTGAAGTAAACTGGAAGGACCCCTTCATTATTGCATATTTCCATAGCTTGCCGAGGATTCAGTTACCTAGATCCACCACTCTGATCAAAGGGAACTGATTTACTTTGTCACCATTGTTATTGAAAGCATTCCTTATTTGATTGTTTTGCTTCTAAAATGTTCTATAAAAGGTCAGACAGGGTGTCTTTTTCTGATTTCATCGTGCCTCTGAGAATCACCTCTGCTACCAATTATGTGCTACTTGGACGGCTGCTAAGACATTGCAGGGCTTCTTTTCCTTGGCCTTCGTACAGGTTTGCTTTTGTCACCAATATTGCTTAGTTGAAGGTGTCTTAATGTCCATATGACATTTGGCATCAGTGAAAAGCAAATTCAGAAAAATGAACCTATTTCCTCTTGTTCGTGACGTGATTTGGTACCATTGCCAAAGAGACGGTTGCCGTGAGTTGTACATCTGTATCAAAGGCTTTAATTTATTTTGAGGGTTTCCTTATTACCGTTGGCTTCATGACTGTTTTTGTAAACGTGGAATAGAGTCTTAACCTGGCATAACACACAGCCTAGGGACTAAACAAAACTAAACGAATGCCTGCAACTTTGGCCCTTCCACAGGAAACAGCATAACAATGATTGAATATGAAAATCAAATTTTGACTGCTTCCAAATAGATCACAATACTGCCTTATGCTAGTGCTGTGTTTATGGTTTCTGTCTTCCAGACCATCACGCACTGTGTCAACTTGGCAAACAGCAGCTATCCATGAGCTCTTGCATGTGGCAGAATGGGTGCTCTGCCTTTATATTGAGGACACCAATGGAATGTCAATATGAATTTACAAAGATGCACACCTGTTTGGAATATGCTCTCACGCCTCCACAATTGATAAGTTTTCAATCTAAAGCTGTTTTCACAAGTAGTAGATGTCAGAGTTTCTTTTAAATCTCTTCATAGCAGATACACAGCAGTGTTTACCAGTCCACTGTTCTTTTCTATAGTATTTCACTATTTTCAAGATGAAATTTATTGGCATGTGGAGTGACATATATCCAAATTTGTTGGTACATAAAGAAGGCCATATTCTTTACTATAATGAAGCTTTTTCTCCTAAAGATAATTAAAGTAATGAAGCATGTGTTAACTACGTACTGCAAAGGATATGGGAAATGGGAAATGGAAAAAAAGAAAAAAACTTCTAAATAGAGAGGTAAATAAAAGAGACACAATCTTTGCACTGGAAATCGAAACGTAGATCGTGGAGTGCAGAATGGAGTTTGCTTTTTAAGATTTGTTTACCTTTTTTGTGATGGGATAACATGCAAGATTTTTAGTCCATTGTCTCTATTGTCAAAGTATGTTCAGAATTCAACAATTTCTTGTCCTCTTTACTGCCAACACACTAGTCTTAGTCACCATTGTCTCTCACATGGATTTCTGCAGAGGTTTCCTGTCTGGTCTTTCTGCTGTCACCCTTGACACCCTCCCTCCCATACCACGCCCACCGCGCCTGTTCTCAACATAGTGGCCAGAGAAAATCTTTAAAAATGTTATAGTATGTCACTGGGTCTTTAAAACTTTCCACTAGCTCCCCATCTCTCAGAGTGAGAGGCAGTCTTTGTAATGGCCTTCCAGATTCTACATGACCTAGCTCCTGTTACCTCTGAATCTCCTCTCCTACTTTCTCCTGTTTCTGGAATATACCTGGCATGGCGTTAACGAGGCCTTTGCACTGCTTGGTCCCTTACCAGGAATGCTCTTCAGCCAGACTTCTTCCTGCTTAACTCTCTCATCTCTTCCATTCAGCCTCTGCTCAGTGTTCCTGCTTACAATTACAGCTCATCCCCGCCACACAAAATCAGGAGATTTCCCACCCTACTCTATTATTTTTTTCTAAAACACTTACTTTCAAGTTACCATATAATTTAATTTATAATTATATTATTAATTGTCTCCCCCCAATAGAGCATAATCCAAAAAAAAAAAAAAAAAAAAAACAGAGATAGGCTCTGTTTTGTTCATAGAGGACTCAAATGCCTAGAACAGTGCCTGGCACATACATAGTAATAAGTGCTTCAAAAGTATTTCTTCATAGAATGAATTGAATCAAAACTGGTAAAGTTGGAAAGTTGGTATTAAGGGGAAGATATGAATTCAGTATTGTCCTTTTGAATTTTAGAAGTAAGTGATAGAACTTTGGAAAGAGAATAATAGGACTATAGTTGCAGTTACGGGAGTCATGTGCACCTAATTCATCAGCAAATCCTGCCAGTCCTACCTCCAGACTGCCTTCAAGCTGTACTGCTTTTCACCTCTCCCACCGTCACAGTCATATGAGCCAGGGTTGTCTATCACCTGGCTTATTACAGAAGCATTCCGCAACTAGTCACCTTGGATCTGCACTGAACCCTCAGCACATTTTGAGCTCAACACAGGGAGTTGGAAGGCAAGGATCCAGGGAAGGTGAACATCAAAAGCTGCAGAAGAGGGAATAATTAGTAAAGAGGTATCTGAAAGAAGGTTGGAGAAACAGAATGAGAAAGAGCAAGGCTGCCTTTTCTTTTGAATTAATGGGGAGTGGCTTTAGAAGGTTAAGAAGGTATGAGTAAGTTTATCCCATTAGAATGGCTAAAATCACAGAGACTAACAACGTCAAATATCAGGAAGGATGTAGAGTAATTGGAGCTTTCATACGTTGCTGATAAGGATTTGGTATGGTACAAACGCTTTGGATAATTGTTTGACAGTTGTCTATAAAGTTAAACACTTACTTATGACCCAGTAATTGTACTCTTCAGTATTTATCGAAATATATAAAAACACAGGTGAAAAACTGTTTATAGCACCCTTATTCAGAATTACCTAAAACAGGAAACGACTCTAATGTCCATCAGTAGGAGAAGGGATTGTGATATATTCATTCAATGGAATAATATTAAACAATAAAAAAGAACAAAGCACTGCTATACGCAGAAAAATGAATGCATCTCAAAAACACTAGGTTAAGCAAAAGCAGCCAGGCACAAAAGAGTACATACTGTATGATTCCAGTTATGTGAATACAGAAAATTGAAGAACACACAGAAAACATTTGTATGGTGACAGACGTCAGAGAGCGGTTTCCTGGAGCAGTGGGGAGGAAGAAGGAAATTGTCTGGAAGTGGGTAGAAGAGGACTTACTGGGTGAAGAAGGTGTGTGCTATGTTGTTTTGGATGGCTGTTAGCCAGGCATGCACAGTCGTCAAATTTGTCGAACTGAACCCTTGAGATTGGTGTACTGTACTGTGTGTTAATTACCCCTCAATTAAAACATGTAATCAAAATCTATGGGCATATGTTGGGAAATTCTGAGATAAACAGGAAGGAAAATGTGATATCTTAAATGCAGTGGCTCAAGTCTTCTTAGAAAAGTAGGGTATTGGCCGGACGCAGTGGCTCACGCCTGTAATCCCAGCACTTTGGGAGGCCAAGGCAGGCAGATCACTTGAGGTTAGGAGTTCGACACCAGCCTGGCCAACATGGTGAAACCCCGTCTCTACTAAAAATACAAAAATTAGCCAGGCGTGGTGGCGTATGCCTATAATCCCAGCTACTCGGGAGGCTGAGGCAGGAGAGTGGCCCAGGAGGCAGAGGTTGCAGCAAACCAAGATTGCACCACTGCACTCCAGCCTGGGTGACGGAGCAAAACTCTGACTCAAAAAAAGAAAAAAAGAAAAGTAGGGTACCAAATTATGTCTTGAGCTTGATACGTGAGTGATTAGATTGGAAGAGTAGAAAAAGCTGAGACCCGCTACTTTAAGAAATGTGACAGGACGTCAACAAGAGAAAACTAAAGTATTAATGAGCAGAAGTGAGGCCCAGCCAAGGCAGGCAGTGACGACCATGCCACCGTGGAACCAGGCAACATGATTTTGTGATTATGGGTGAATAAATTTGATAGCTGCTAGTTAGGAAGCCAGACAATTGGAGTCTAGGGCTTTCATGTCTTTCTGGAAACCTTGGAAAAGGTGAGATTTGAACTGTGCCTTGAAGAATAAGTTGACTTTTACTAGGTAGAGAACGTGCAGGTAGGATATATTAGGGTAAATAAAACGTATCATTAAAATTATCACCTGCTTCTTTTGATTTTATTTTGGCTACTAGAAAATTTTAAATTATGTATATGGCTCAGGAACATATTTCTTCTGGACAGTTCTGGCCTTGAGGCATAGAGATAAGCTATTGCCATAATCGAGACAAAAGATGATGAATGCCTGGACTCAGACAATGGCAGCAGGGATAGAGGAACAGGAAAATTCAAGAGATATTTCTAAGGACTGAATTGACTGATGCAGGTTAGTGATTACGTTTGATGGAGCAGGGGTGATGGAGCAGGACAAATCAAAGACTGCTCTGAGTTTTCTAACTTGGATAACATTGATCGGAAGGGGAAGCCATATACCACATTAGGGAAAACACAGGAGAAAAACGAAGTCGATCTGCAAGGGGAATAGGAAGAAAGAATAGCACATATTGACTCCCAGGCACTTGTCACATATTAAATCACGTTCATGCCTGCAAACATGGGCATGTAAGAAATTATGACCCAGAGAGAATATTTAGCTCTGTTGAAAATCAGTCAGCTAGAACGTGGAAGAACTAGGATTCAAACCCACACCAGTGGTGGTTGTAAATGCCTTTAAAACTTGGAAAGGGCCGGCCGGGCCTTGGTGGCTCATGCCTGTAATCCCAGCTCTTTGGGAGGCCTAGGCGGGTGGATCACGAGGTCAGGAGATCGAGACCATCCTGTTTGGTCTCTACTAAAAACACAAAAAATTAGCCAGGCGTGGTGGCGGGCGCCTGTAGTCCCAGCTGCGTGGGAGGCTGAGGCAGGAGAATGGCGTGAACCTGGGAGGCAGAGCCTGCAGTGAGCCGAGATCATGCCACTGCACTCCAGCCTGGGCGATAGTGCGAGACTCCGTCTCAAAAAAAAAAAAAAAAAAAAAAAAAAAAATCTTGGAAAGGGCCAGTGAGCAAACTGTGGTTTGGGTTCTCTAGGTAGATGCGTGTGTTTAACTTAACCTGTGTCACAACATGAGAAGGCTGTGTGCTGTAATTATAGTTTGCTCTAAGAACTGACAGACTAACCTGGCACACAATAATCAGAAATGGCAAGATTCATAATTGGGGGATGATTTTTAACTAAATGCTAGATTACAGAATCTGTATCATTAAGATCAAACAGCTCCAAACAAATACGGATAAAGTACAGTGCCTATGGCAAACACAACAAACAACTGTTGTGCTTCCTCTCTTGGTAGTGTCAAGGCCCAGGCTATGAAGATGAGTCTGTGTTGTCATGAGGACATGCCCTGTTCGTGTTTTAAAACTGTTTTTAAAAAACTATACGTTTGGCCAGGCACCGTCCCTCCTGCCTGTAATCCCAGCACTTTGAGAGGCCAAGGTGGGCAGATCACTTGAGCCCAGGAGTTTGAGTCCAGCCTGGGCAACATGGCAAAACCCTGTCTTCAAAAAAATTCAAAAATTAACTGGGCATGGTGACACGTGCCTGTCGTCCCAGCTCCTCAGGAGGCTGAGGTGGGAGGATGGCTTGAGCCGAGGAAGCAGAGGTTTCAGTGAGCCAAGATGGCACCACTGTACTCCCACCTGGGTTAGAGAGCGAGACCCTGCCCCCCAACACACACCCTGCCCCCAATACACATGCACAAACTATACCTTTTCTTTGTATTTTCTTCTCTTTTAAAATTTTAAGGATATAAAAAATTTCAGTTAACTTAAAATTCTAGTTAATTGGATTAGATTTTCCTGGTAATACATTTTGATATTATGATCTATGTTTCAGACAATGTAAATTTCCACAGAAAAGTAATTATATAAGAAACCGTTGGTATGAGCACTTTAGGAATGTATATTTTCCCAAGTGTATATAATTAACATGGAAGACTGAAAGTTTCAAACAGCGTGACATCATTATAAATTGCTGGAAAACAAAAACCAAAGCCCATTGTGGCACACAGTAATTAGGAATGATATAACTGTTTTTTGTTGTTGTTGCTTTTGAGACAGAGTCACTCTGTCACTCAGGTTGGAATGCGGTGGCACAATCCCAGCTCACTGCAACCTCTGCCTCCTGGGTTCAAGCTATTCTCCTGCCTCAGCCTCCTGAGTAGCTGGGACTACAGGCACCTGCCACCATGCGCAGCTCATTTTTGTGTTGTTAGTAGAGACGGGGTTTCACCATGTTGGCCAGCTGGTCTGGAACTCCTGACCTCAGGTGAACCGCCCGCCTCTGCCTCCCAAAGTGCTGGGATTACAGGCGTGAGCCACCGCGCCCAGCCAGTATTACTGTTTTAAAACACAGACTTTGTACTGATTGTTGAGTGATAGATTTGCACACAACAGCATATTTTTTTAAACAGTCCCAAATCAAAGATTAGTCTTAAAATGAGAACATTTTTGTAAAGACAGTTACTTATCTATCATATTGGTCTTTTCATCCACATTTAAGTAGCCATCCATCTGGAGGAACACACTTAAATGCCAAACACAGCAGTATAATATTTTAGTATACTGAGTCACTTATTACAGTACCATCATGGCAAACTCTGGCACAAGTCTACATTTAATTAATAGTACATTAAGAAATGCAGTACCCTTGAATAATTCCACAGTGGAGTTGACCTTAATGCCATAGTCAATGTTGAGAAACCTACTCATTCACAGAGGGGTGTACCTCTTTTCACTGACCTGTGACTCTTCCCAAATTCTAGCAGACTGATGTATCAGTCACTTCTACTTAGAGCTAAGTGGAAAAACGCAAAATTGAAGGCAACCAGGTTAAAGAAACTTCTTGTAGTGGTTTTAAAAGGGAGTAGAAATAGTTGCTCATAGATTTGATAAAAAGGCTTGAATTCACATACCAACTCATATTCATTGTGATACCTGCCTGATTCAGGGATTTCAGTAATGTTTAGGATCTTATTGGGGGCCAGAAGTGCCATAAAGATTAATGATAGAATTAAGGTCACAGACTCAGACTGGGGGTGGCAGTGGGGGAATGGGCGAGGAAATAAAGAGAGCTTCCTGTAGCTCATCTAGGTTCTAGGGCTTGACTTTGCTGCTTTGGCTTAGGTCAAATAGTAATTTTTAAAAACTCTTGTTTATTGATCATCTACCATCAATACAGATTGTGCCAGATAGTATTTCAGTGATTGGCATTCTCCTTAAACCTCCATAGGTAGTATTAATAACTGTTAATCCACATTTTCTACATTAGAAAAGTGAGACTTGGGGATTTAAAATTGAGTCAGCCAGTCTCCAGAGGCATCACTCAGGTTTTGTATCCCAGCATTGTCCGGATTTGAGCAGGACTTACTGAATAATAACGCTTTCTGGAATAGAGCCAAAATTTGTGTGTGTATATGCTTATGAACCAAATATATATTTTTATCTTAACATAAATTTATCAAATCAATTAAAATATTAACTTGGAATAAATCTCTGTAGGGTGTTTTTATAAGTTTTCAAGTATATTCCTCAGAACAAATGTTAAAGTAAACCTTTTGACACGGGAATCAAATCCCTCACATCATGTTTTTCAGAGAGCATCACAGTACTATAGTGATGAAATTTTGTGTGACACCATCAGAAACAACTGTTCATAAAAGATGCAGGGATATTATTACAAGGAAACGTTGAAAATTCTGTATATTTGTATTTTAGCCTAGTTTCCCAGATTGAACGAATGCCACAAATATTTATTAGTTTAGAGCAACATATCAGTTAAAATTTCTGAACAGTTTCTGAAGAATTTGAAGGTGGGTACCAGGGAAACAGAGAAAAGGGAGTACTGAAGCTTTATACCAGAATTGAATTGTGTGATTTCATATTAAAAAGACAGTTTATTTATAGTTCTCTTCCAGTTATTCCCAGATGTTATAATGTTTTATTTATTAATAAGGAAAAATATTGAGATTCATATTTCACACATCACTGAAATGACGGTGCTTAAGCAGAAACTTTTTTCACATTTGTCATTATTTACTACTTTTTAGAGCAGAATATCTATTTTGTTGTTCAGGAATAAAAATAGATTACAATAAAATATGAAAAACTAAAATGAATTCTTAAAGGCATTTAGCTAAAAGTATTTTGCCTTTCATTTCAAACACGGGAAAGTGCTTTAATTCAAAAAGACCGAGTTTTTAAATATGCTGCCTTCTCCGTTCATGACTCAAAATGCTTTCTCAGAATTTATCCCAACTCTCATATAAGTTTTTATTACAACAAACTTGGAAATTTCGTTTGGTTGTGTTATTTACATTCTTTCATATGCCTCTTTTCAATCTTTTAAAATGACTAGTCATGTCAAATTGATTCCCATAGCATGTGGATTTCTACTCTTATCAGAATTGCAATTTACCATGGCTCTATTATTTATTATTTATTTATTCATTAATTTATTCTCCACTTTATTCCAGAAAGGATACTCATAGGAAGGGCTTACTTGTGGATTGCTGTCATTTGGTATGCATTGCTTCATGCATTTATTTATTGCCATCTCTACTAAACTGTATTTATGAAACTTCTCCTTTATTAGTTTCTTGCTTTACAAATGAAGCAAATGAATTCTCCTGAGCCACTATATACTTATGTAAAATATAAGAGCATTTCATTGAGCCATTTATAGGTTTTATCTATTACATATTTTAACTCAAACACATTAAAATATATGATTTTGGCCTTTCTGACAGTAATTTCAAGTGATAGGTAGAGAGCTTTCATTTTAAGTGGTAAATCACCTTCTGATACACCTAAAATTGGTTACATTTTTTATCCTTTTTCTCTTCTGTTATCCTACCACTGTCTCAAACCCGCCCTCCCCGCAAGATTTGGTAGTAAGAACATAAGCTTCTCAATGAACTATTTCAAAAAATATTTTTTACAGTTCAACTGCAGATGGTTTGTTCTGCTTGCAGAATGGTATTTTATTCTACTCACAGACATATAGCCATATGTTTCCTGTCACCTCGGTGACACAGATAAGCCTTACATCTGGCTATCTTTACCTAGGTTACCTCCCCAACTTTTGCTAAACTTGAAGCTAATATCAACTTCATAATTTTTGACTTTTTAAGCAATTTTTGCCTTCTAAACAAAAGATTAAGAAAATTCCCTTTTTATTGAGGAAGCAATTAAGATCTTGTTGAGAACTGGTCAGCATAGACATGTAGTAAAATCGTATAGAACAAATATACACACACACACGCCCATGCTGCACACACACCAGGAATACAAGTAAAACTGGAGAAATCTGAATAGAATCATTGAATCTTATCAATGTTATTATCCTGGTATTTTGCAATGTTACCATTGGGAGAAACTAGGTGAAGTATACACAATCTCTGGATTACTTCTTGAAACTGCATGCGAGTTTACAATTGTCTCAATGAGATTTTTCATTGAGAAAAGAAAAACTGGTTGGTAAACTTCTTCTTAAAGGGCCAGGTAGTAAATATTTTAGGCTTTTCGAGAGCCATGAGGTGGAAACGTCTCAAATCCTTTGTCTTATAGCACAAAAGCAGTCAGTACGTGAACGAGTGGACGTGGTTGTGTTCCCATGAAACTGTGTTACAAAAGTAGATGGCAGCAGACAATAGTTTGCAGACTTCTGGTTTAAAAAGAGACAGAAGCTTTTAATATTCCATCTGCTGCTCCCTTGAAGGAAAAAAATGTGGTACAAAAGCTAATTATATATTTATGATGTTGTGATTTGCAGCTTATTTTCTGTCCTCATGATTTTCTTAACTTGTATATTTATACATAAAGAATAACATTTTTGTTTATTTTAAATATTCTAGAAAGCACTGCTTTGGTATCATGCTTCTCTATTTTGGGAAATCAGAACATTTAAAGTTACGTGTCTTAGAAAAGTAAGAAATTCTTTTTAGATATAGTACTGTATTAAAGGAACAAACAACACTGAGTTTCTGTCCTTAAGGTTTTCATCCCTCAGCATGAATAATAAGTCAGAGAGTAAAGTTCTAGGTTAGAATAGCAATTTCTGCACATTTCCTCATTTTTATTCATTCTGTTACAGAGTTGAACGTCCTCTGGAAGAACTTAGGTTGTATTCAGTTATTCTCATTTTCAGGGTAGGATCAAGCATGACCTTATGCAGAATTCCACTTTAAACAAGTATGCACTCAAGCTTACTTTAGACAATGTTAAGAAAATCCACTCGATGAGATTTTAATACTTATTCGGTAGATTTTTTTAACTTTTTCTTTCTCTTCATCCTGTCACATCATGAGCGGTTTTAAGAAATTGGGTTCAGTTCCCTAGCAAAACTAGGTTTCTTCCTCCTAGTATGTTTCTTTTCCTTCTGTGTTGAGTGGCCTCTGTGGAAAAACCTCTTAAATGTGGGATAAAAATGAAAACAGTTTGTGTGAGAGACACACATGCAGTACGTCTGTACTCAGTGCTGTGGACTGTTAAAAACAAGGAAAGGTTTTGCTATTTAAAAGGAGAGGTAATGTAGATACTGCAATGCACTCATGAGAAAAAAATAAATTTTCCGGGAACTATAATTTAACAGCAATATAAACCAATCCTGTGTAGATTTCTAAAATGGTAAGAGTGGTTAGAGCCAAATAGGATTCACATTTTGAGAGCTTGTGATGTTTAGTAATTTTAAAAGATGAAAGCTATTTCTTAAATACTTTGGAAATTCTATGGTTGACCCTCTTTTTTACCCAACGCTTCATTTAATGTGTTGCTAGAGCTAATCAGTTTATTCTACCTCTTAATTATCTCTTGAATCTGACCCTGCATGTTTATCTGCATTGCCAGGGCTTTCGTTTATGTACTCAATACAATACTGTAAATCTCTACTAACTCTCGTCACACACCACTCACCAAAGGCAACACACACACACACACACACACACACACAGCCTCCACACTGCTGTTAGGGTAGTTGTCATAAAATGTGTCTCTGACCTTGTCATTTATTTGCTTAAAACCTTTCCGTAGCTCCCTTTGGCTAATAGGATAATATGCAAATGCCGAAGCAGAACAAGACAAGGCCCATGCAAATCTTTATTCCACCTGTCTTCCAGGCTTCTTTCCTGCCTCTTGTGAGTTCTCCTACCCTGTCCCAGCCCCACCCACACCCTCTGTGTTCTAGCCAATCTGAACCACGGCAGCTTCGTGCTCCTCACTGTCATGCCTTAGCCTCTTTCCGTCATCCTGAGGGTTTCTCTGCCTGGAATATGCACTCTTCATGGCAGCTAAAGCATTAGCTTATCGGAAAAACCTTCTGAGAAGCTTTCGGAACCCAGCATATTTCATCTCTTCGGTTATTTACCAGATAATACTTGATCTCTCTGTATATATGTATACTCAAAAGTGAGGAGGCAATGAGTACAGTGTAGTAGGGAGGAAAGCTTTAAAAAGGCAGGAAAGTATGTTTGACTCATACTGGAATTCCTAGGACTTTGAAAGTACCTGAAACACTGTAGGTATTCTGTGTAGGCGTGTTGTATAAATTAGTGAGGGAACCAATGAATGAATAAGTGAAGGCAAGAATTGTGTCTTACTCCTTGGAATCGGATTGGATATCAGCCCAGGAGGCATTTTAAAGATATTAAGAGTTTAAATGAAGACCACCCACCTGCAGTATTGCTATATTGAAGAAATAAATGTCTAAAGGAAATTTCTAACCATCTTTGTTTCAGGTAAGAAATTGTTACATAGGAGACTGCAATGGTTAATTTCAGAAATAGCAATGGAGTCATTCACAATTAAAGGCACCTGGTATATTAACATGGAATTCAGGGAATCTGGAAGAAAATAAATAAATTTGGGGAATATATTTTTTATTAGCATTAGTGTCTATGGTTTTCATGCACATAGGTAATAATACTTATTTATCCAGTATTAATTGTCTTTATGATTCCTCAAGTACTCAGGAGATAGTACACATAAATATCCTAACATGTAAACATTTCTAAACCGTTATCACCTCTAAACCTAATTTATTGCCTTCCCTTCTGAGGAGGGTTCCCATTTTTACTTTTAAGTCTTTGCTTAAATGTCATATTTTCAGTAAATGCTATTCTGATGACCCAATTTAATTTTAATTTTTTAAAATTTATTTATTGATTATTATTATTATACTTTAAGTTCTAGGGTACATGTGCATAACGTGCAGGCTTGTTACATATGCATACTTTTTTTTTTTTTTTTTTTTTTGAGTTGGAGTCTTGCTCTGTTACCCAGGCTGGAGTGCAATGGCGCAATCTCCACTCACTGCAACCTCCATCTCCTGGGTTTAAGCAATTCTCCTGCATCAGCCTCCCGAGTAGCTGGGACTGCAGGCACCCACCACCACGCCCTGCTAATTTTTGTATTTTTAGTAGAGGCGGGGTTTCACCATATTGGCCAGGCTAGTCTTGAACTCCTGACCTCGTGATCAGCCTGCCTAGGCCTCCCAAAGTGCTGGGATTACAGATGTGAGCCACCGCCCCGGCCCCAGCCCCAGCCCCAATTTAAAATTTTGATTCCTTCTCCAGCAGTTCTGTTTGCCTGCCCTGCCTTGTATTCTGTCAATATCACCTTCTTTTTCATTTACTAATTTATTATGTTTCCTGCATATTGTTCTCCCCTTCTTCCCCTCCAGTTGCTACAATGTAAGCTCTACAGGGGCAGAGGTTTTTGTGTTTGTTTTTAGCTAAGGTATCCCTCATGCTGTGATAGGTGCTTAAGTGAATATCTGTGGAATGAATGAATCAACCAATACTACATGAGTGTCTCAGCTCACATTCTTAAGAAAATAGTCATCACTTCACAGCCTAATTGCTGCCACATGGCCCTTGTACTCTGGAAGAGCACTCAGGTTAATCTCCCTCTGACTTCTTTTCTCATAATAAATTTCTTCCCAGGAACCTCTGTGTGGCCTACCAAATCAGGTGCAGATTCTTCCACTTGGAGGTGAAAGTGGTTGGTTGGCCCCACTTTATCTATCCAGAACTGTCTCTTAAGTTGCTTTCCAAACCAGTGTTGTTACCGATCTCCAGTCTTCCTGCTAACTGTGCTGCTCTTCAAGGTTTAGCTAAATGTTAGTCTGCACTTTAAGCCTTCCAAACCAACCCCGGCACAAAGCAAATGTTTCCTTGTTCACCTTCTTCATATAGTTTATTATTTTGCACCTGCCTGAGATTTGTGTTCTCCCTGTTTCAGGAATGGAAGTCCCATCTCCTCAGTGAGGGAGCACACCTGCCGCCTTCTGTATCTCCATGGTACTTAAACATGATTGGTAAATACAATCAGGACTTGTGGCTTGGCAACAGTGAACCATTGTTGGTTCAAGACAAAGAATAAAGTTTTAAAAATGCCATGTTGGTTTTTCGCAGGATAAATGGGAGTAGAGAAAGTCAGCAGGCAGAGATAGCCGCATTCTGTTTGCTCGGAGCGCATATCTAGTCAGCAGATAGTGATTTATTTAATAAATGAGAGGTAGGGAAGGGCCTAGATAGGGTAATGCAATGGGAAAACAGAGGAAAGAACATAACCAAAGAACATTTTGAATAAACTAACAGGAAAATGGTTGATTTGGATCAGAGGATCAAAGAGCAAGAGTCGAAATGTCAGCAAACTTTTGAGTAGAAAATGGGGATTTCAGTGGGAAGGTGAAATAGTTGAGAAAGAGGAGGAGATCTTGGATTGGGCAGAGAGTATAAAACGAGGATGATAAATTTAGTTTGGGACAGATTGACAATGCACATAGGGAAGAGAGAAGTACGTTTTCCTTTAAGGTTTTTTAGAAGGAGAGTAATGACATTACAATGGCTGTAATGGATTTTTGAAATTATGTCCACAAATTTGAAAACTCCTCTTTTTTCCCCCAATATGGATTAATTTTCAGGGATCATATTTTGCAGTGAACTTTTAAAATCACATCAGCTTATTTTAAAGCAAAGTTGTTATAGGACTCTGGTATAAGGAAAGTTACATTAATTGAAACATTCATACTGGTATAATTGTGCTATAATTCTCATTTGAAGTTTAAATGAGGTTTAGTGCTGGCTACAGAGGGAGGGACACACTGGAAACTAATTTATCTGTGAGAAGGCAGAGGAGCAGAGTATGACATTTTGGTCTTTTGAGAAAATTTGCAGGATGTTGAGGTTTGTTGCTGCTGCTCTTTCTATTGTTTTAAATAGTATATAACTAAGTGTGAGGACCATTAGAGGACAGAAATCACATCTTAATCAGCTTCGATTTTTTTATGTTTAAAAAAGAGGTTCAGATTCACTTTATAGTCTAGGGAGTTTAATTAAAGTAAGTGGAGACAAAAGTACTCTTTTGAGAGCTGTCATTTCTCTTAGTGTGACGCTATTAATAATGTAGTTTAGTGCTATTTTGGAAGTTTGGTTCTTTCCTTTTCTTTTGTCTTCCTCTGACTTTTTTCTGTATTCTAAATGAAAGAGAGATAATGCACTTAAAGGAGGTTGCTCTCCTAAATTCACTGTCTCATGTACTACATTATCTCCGACTTCAGCTCTCATGTTTTGAAGAAATACCTCTTCATCGCTCTATTTTTATTTTTCCTCCTTCTTTTATTGCGAATCTCTTTTACCAAAAACATTTGTAGGGTTCGTCACCAAGATTTTTTTTTAATCAATTAGGATGAAAACTAGATCCTGATGTGACCATTTCACTGTGAGTGTAACTTCCCTTTTTGACAGCTCCATTAGATCTGCCAGGTTATAAATCTTCCTATTTCTGACTTGCCTTGAAATCAGGAAGTGTTTTCATTATGCGAGTCTCTGTGAGCAACAAGCATGAAGGAAGGTATGGCAGGTATCATAGCCCCTTTGACGAACTTACCTGTTTTAACTCGGTGCCAGGGCAGAACATTTACTGCTAACCCTGATGGGTCAACTTTGATTGCAAATTATGTGTGGTGCATTTTGAATTTAAACAATGTTTCTGAGATTATTCTAAGATCACTTTTCATTTTTATGTGTGCAGTAATGTGTTGTGTATAACTTGGATTTCAACAATATTCGTTGTTTGAAAGTTAGAAAATATTCTAAGAATACAAATTACCTTGCTCAAATAATCATTTAAGTGCAACTGTCACTTGATTGTGGTGAATATTTTTAAGTAAAATTATACATTTAAGGTGTGCTACCTCTAATTTTATTGTCATACAAAAAGCAGAGTATTGAACATGTTAATGTAAATTGTACTTTTAATTTTTTTCAATACTCTAGAACATGTGTAAGCTTAAAAGAATTTGAATTACCCAGGTTTTTCTCTTTTTACATAATAAGAAGAAATCACAAAGGAAGCAGATATTATATTATTGTTTTTAATATAACATGAAATTGTTTGACTTTATTTTGATGACCTCACAAAAGTATAAACATAGCAGTGCTGTGTATGATCAAAGTAAGAAATTAAAGAGTTACCAGTAATTTATAAACCACAAGGCCATTAACTTTTAATAATGCTGTCTCAAATATTTGATAGTAAATTGCGGTGATAATCAAAGCTGAATCTATGGGACTGTGCTTTGTAGTACTGTTAATTTAATAACTCTGATAATCCCTTAAGAATATTAGGAAAAATAGGCCGGGCGCAGTGACTCACACCTGTAATCCCAGCACTTTGGGAGGCCGAGGAGGGCGAATCACGTGAGGTCAGGAGTTCAAGACCAGCCTGGCCAACATGGTGAAACCTCATCTGTATAAAAATACAAAAATTAGCCAGGCATGATGGTGAGTGCCTGTAATCCCAGCTACTCAGGAGGCTGAGGCGGGAGAATGGCTTGAACCCGGGAGGCAGAGGTTGCAGTGAGCCAAGGTTGTGCCATTGCACTCCAGCCTGGGTGACAGAGCAAGACTCCATCTCAAAAAGAAAGAAAAAAAAAGAATATTGGGAAAAAGATCGTAATGCTTACAGTAGCAAATATTGTGAGTTTATAAAATAATCTGCCAACACCAAGATGTACTATAAGGCCAAGAAGAAAAGGATTGATATCTAGGGTCTTGTCATTTTTTAAGTCATTGCTTTTAGAGATTTTTTTAACCTCATGTATATTTTTGTTTCTTAGCATAAGGGAGAGGAAAATCAAAAGCTCAAGTAGAGAATTTAAAAATGAGACAAAAGACTGCCCACATACTAAAAAGTGTTAAACAATTATAAAACTGGGAACTAACATTCAAATTATTTCTTCATTTGTATTCACCTATTTAATATGCAGTATAGTTTCCCTGTAACAGAAGAATGCTTCTGCTATCACGGCTGGATTGGGGTCTCCACGCTGGCCTTTGCTAGATAGCACTCTGACCCCCGGCTCAAAGTAAAGCAAGCATTCTTCCATTTAAAATTGAATTCTACAGTACTGCCTTAATACTAATACTTCCTCTTCATTTTCTTCTTGACAACATGCCTGGAACAAAAATGACAAAAATAATTATTCCTGTATAAATTAGTATGGAGAGCTTTGGGGTCGTACTCTGTGACCATTGCCAGATTTCTTAATTTCTCTGTACATTTTTTTCCCACTTGTGAAACAGGAATATGTACCTACAGTTTCAGGTAGCTATGAGATTAAATAAGATAGTGCATGGTAAGTCCATTGCATAATCAGCTTCAAAAGCTTTCATGAGTATAAATTTCTGTTGTGTATTCCACTACCCTTTGCGTTTAGAATCCGTGTAGTTACGTTGAACCTAGATTTTTAGTAATTCTTTTTTGAAGTTACTAAGTAATTAAATTACTTATAACCAACAAAACAAAAAACACATAAAATAGAAGAGAACTGTATAAGTCCTTTTTTAAAAAAAGTAGCACACAGTATTTTTTAGTTTCAGTGGTTAAAGAAATTGTTTTAGACTCGATATGGATGTGTTAGAATGCTTTAAAAATCGATTCTAGCTAATGGAGAGAATGTTTTTAAAGTGAACTATTGCCATTCCTTCAGTGAACCACATACAACAAGAAAAAATTCACATAAACATTGAAGGAAAGACAAGCTCTTCCTTATCGAAGTAATGAGAAGCGCAGTGATTTGCCATGGGGAATTAGAATGTGGAGACTCTTCTCCCTGTGCATTATCCTCTAATGTCTAGGCCCAGATCAGTAGCCTCTAATTTTAAATGTGCAGTTATCCAAACAAGATGAATGTGCAGGGCAAAGCTGGATAAGAATGTCGATCTTGATGTTAATATTTTTATTCTCCTTCGTAATCGACATAGAGTTGGCAAAAGCCAAATGCCTGTGAGATCCCTAAAGACCACAGCTAACTCAGGAGGACTGTAGCCAGCTTTATTTTACATCAGCTGTGGAGATATGGCCCGAGGGAGACACATCCCAGAATAAGCCCCTTGCCATTGTCCTTTACAGTGTTTTAAATCAGTTGTTTTATCTTGTCTAGATTTATATTTTGTAAAATGCAAACTGATAAAGCATGACAGCATTCAAGACATAGAGTTAGCAACCAAAGCTTAAACCTCTGTGTGTGTGTGTGTGTGTGTGTGTGTGTATTTTTTGTAAAACATTATATATAGAGATTTGGGGAATTTTTTAAAAACCTGGAAAGAAAGACATTAGAAATCATAATCTACTGCCCTAATATTACAGATGAAAGGAACCAAGACTAGAAGAGTAAAATATGTTAGTGATAAAGCCAGGACCTAGATATGTTAGTTTATGTTCAGAGTAAAAATATCAAATATAGGATTGTCTTCTTTTCACTTTTATCTCCCTAATTTTATATATAAGTAAGATTCTATTTTTTAATTCTGGATCTTTAATATGTGAAAATGACTTGTATTTGAAGTGTCTGATTTTTGAAGTTTTTGAAATTAATGTCAGAATACTAGATTCCTCTTAAAAGTAAATTAGTAATTATATTTTAAAAATAAAATATACGTTTTGGCAGTACAAATCAACTTATCATTTAATTGTTAGCATATGCTTTCTACAGATATATTTTCCTTACTAGGCAGATAATGTACATGCTTGCTAATGAAAGCTTTGTGAGCTATGTGTCTTTGGCACTTATTTTGCATAAATTATAATACTGTGTTTTACTAAAATATGGGTTAAAGCAAATATATTCAAGACTGCGCAAATGTGAATGCAACAGATTCCAAATAGATGATTTTTTTTATTGATAAATAAATTTTAATACAAATTTTACTTCGGTTTTAAGAATCATCAAGATTTTCAACAGAAGGGCTTATTTATTTTAAACCCTAAGCTGCCTTTCTGAAACCTGAAAAAGATTTGTGAAAACAGCCTGCAATAAAAATCACACACGCTTCATAAAACACTACTTGATAGATATCACTTGCACCATTAAGAACTAAACGACAAAGGATGTAATTTCAGTTCTGGCATGCAATATTAATCGAAAGCCTTTAAAACATCTTGCTGATGGGAACTATGACAACATGACATTGAAGAATTATGAGCTAAAGACATCTATCTTAATCAGATTTTTGAAGTAAATGCCGTAAAACATAAAGTTGTTTTGTTCATCTTTACGTTTCTGCATGTTTTGGTGGGAGCATCATTTTCTAGTGTGTTGCTTTAAATGCAGAGACTGCAAAATCAGTATGTAAAAGTATGAGTTCAGTACACAGAGTTGAAGCAAATTTTAGTCAATACACTCTGCATAGACTGGGAATTATTTCTGTAATAATGTATATTTTTTCATCTTTTAAGCCAGTGATTTATCTTAAGCAAACACTCAAATAATATTAATAGATATTTTTGAAACATAACTAGGTGTTTATTTGCCTTTTTTGTTGTTGTTGTTGGATTATTGCTCTGTCGTCCAGGCTGGAGTGCAGTGGTGCCATCTCAGCTCACTACAACCTCCACTTCCCCGATTCGAGTGATTCTCCTGCCTCAGCCTCCCAAGTACTTGGGATTACAGGCGCCTGCCACCACGTCTGGCTAATTTTTTTGTATATTTAGTAGAGACAGGGTTTCATCATGTTGGTCAGGCTGGTCTCAATCTCCTGACCTCAGGCAGTCCACCCACCTCAGCCTCCCAAAGCGCAGGGATGAGCCACCGTGCTCAGCCGCATATTTGCCTTTATAAATTCAGAAGTGAAAATAGACCTCCCCACAGAAAGAAATTATCTTATGGGTATACTAACACATAAACATCTTCTTTTCCTAAAAAAGATGGTTAAAAACTTTTCATACTTTATTTGAATAATTGAGAAAAGCCTGGAAATTAACCCCTTACATTGAAATAACACTTCACAGTTTATAAAAAATAATTTAATGTAAATTATCTCTTTTAATTCTCACAACATTTCCTTGTAAGATTGATTATTACCCCACTTTACAGGTGAGGAATTGGAGTATTTACAATAGGAAACTGATGATATAGTTACTAAGTTTGGGACAGGGAGTTTGAACTGTGCCACTTGCGGCAGGAGCCCAGATGTTATGGGCTAAATGTTTGTGTCCCCCAAAATTCACATGTTGAAGCTCTAATCCCCCATGTGACTATTGGAGCTAGGGCCTCTAAGGAAGTAATTAAGGTTAAATGAGGTCATCAGGGTGTAGCCCTGATCCTGTAGGGTTAGCATCCTTATAAGAAGAGACACCATCCTGGCTAACACAGTGAAACGCTGTCTCTACTAAAAATACAAAAAAATTAGCCAGGCGTGGTGGCGGGCACCTGTAATCCCAGCTACTAGGGAGGTTGAGACAGGAGAATGGCATGAACCCGGGAGGCGGAGCTTGCAGTGAGCCGAGATCGCGCCACTGCATTGCAGCCTTGGCAACAGAGCCAGACTCCATCTCAAAAAAATAAAAATAAAAATAAAAAGAAGAGACACCAGAGGGCTTGCTCTCCCGCATTGCTCCCCTGCTGTCTGCCTTGCCTCAGCAAGAAAACAGCCATCTGCAAGCAAGGAAGAGAACTGTCACCAGAAACCGACCGACGCTGCCAGACCTTGATCTCTGACTTCTGGTCTCTAGAACTGTGAGAAAATCTATGTCTATTATTTCAGCCACCCAGTCTATGGCATTTTGTTATGGAAGCCTGAGCAGACTCAATACATCACATCTGTATTCTCTTCATGATACATCCAGTGCTTATTCATCTCTTTTATGGAAAATTTTAACAAACTGCACTAAACTGTTTGTAGACTCATGAAATAAAAGCTCATACGATCCATGAAAGACTATCTTAGTCACTGCTTCTTTTTGAACCTTTATGTCAAGGGGAAGGTTCCTAGTGGCAGTGAGCATCTTGAAGAAAGATGCAGGCTTCCAATCTCAACATACCTTGTTTACTACGATTTTAAAAGGCACAACAGGCTGGGCACAGTAGCTCACATCTGTAATCTCAGTACTTTGGGACGCCAAGCGGGGAGGATCACTGGAGACCACAAATGTGAGACCAGGTTGGTCAATATAGCAAAATCCCTATCTCTACAAAACATTTTAACAAATTAGCTGAGGATGATGGTGCATGCCTGTAGTACTAGCTACTCAGGATGGTGAGGTGGGAGGATTCCTTGAGCCCAAGAGTTCGAGGTTGCAGTGAGCTATGATCACAGTACTGCACTCCAGCCTGGGCAACAGAGCAAGACCCTCTCCCTTAAAGGCACAACAAAGCCTTAGAAAATACAGATTATTAATTTCCCAAACAATAATAGGACCTTACATTTATATAGTACTTGCCGTTCACAGAGCATTGTCATATACATGATCTTACTTTGATGTTGGCTCTCATATCTCCCATATTCGGTATTCTTTTCAGTGTACCATCCTGCCTTTCATAGGTGCTCAGTCAGAGCAGCTTAAAAACATATATTGGGAAGAGGCTTTTAGTGTATACACACAAAATACATACCCCCAAATTGTTAATGACAGAAGGGAATTCAGCAAATAAACATGTCTATGTTAGCTTCATCTATGACTCTATTTTCCTTTTAATCAAGAGTGATCATTACATGGTTTCCACTTAATAGATCACTCTCATTGCACATGCCAAGAATAGAAAGGATACAGTGGGTTCCATTGAAGTCCATTGCATCTACATATTTCATGTTCATGATAATACATATCTCTGCCTAGAGGTCATAATATGATTGGAAGGACACTTAAATGAATATTTGATTTGGCTTTGATGTAGAACATTAAAAGACAGTAGGGACTCAAACTACAGATAACAAATAAGATATCAAATAAAATGCTAGAAAAAAATAACTGCAAAATTAATATATTTTTGAGAAGCAAGGTCAGTAGGGTCATTGGGAACTTTATCTGTGCTCTTCAATTATTTGTTTTTCCTATAGTTGCTAAAATATTTAAGAAAGAAGAATCAGAAAAAAAGCTCAAAGCAGACTGAATCTTTTTGCTAAAAATCATTTTTAAAATGTATTATAATTGTCTTCATAACCTTTATGAAACAGATCAAAACAGATTTAATTTTTTTTTTTTTTTTTAGAGACAGAGTCTCACTGTGTTGCCCAGGCTGAATCTCAGTGGCATGATCACGGCTCACTGTAGCCTCAACCTCCTGGGCTCAAGTGATCCTCCCATCTCAGCCTCCCAAGTATTAATAGCTGGAACTACAGGCACATACCACCATGGCCCCATTAATTTTCAAATTTTTTGTAGATGGCCAGGTGCAGTGGCTCACACCTGTAATCCCAGCACTTTGGGAGGCTGAGGCAGGCGGATCACCTGAGGTCAGGAGTTCAAGACCAACATGGTGAAACCCTGTCTCTACTAAAAATACAAAAAAATTAGCTGGACATGATGGCAGACACCTGTAATCCCAGCTACTTGGGAGGCTGAGGCAGGAGAATCACTTGAACCCAGGAGGCGGAGCTTGCAGTGAGCTTAGATTGTGCCATTGCAGTCCAGCCTGGGCAACAAGAGTGAAACTCTGTCTCAAAAAAAAAAGGCCTAGCCCAGTGGCTCATGCCTGTAATCCCAGCACTTGGGGAGGCCGAGGCAGGCAGATCACAAGGTCAAGAGATCAAGACCATCCTGGCCAACATGGTGAAACATGGTCTCTACTAAAAATACAAAAATTGGCTGGTATGGTGGTGTGCGCCTGTAGTCCCAGCTACTGAGGAGGCTGAGGCAAAGAGAATCACTTGAACCCAGGAGACGGAGGTTGCAGTGAGCTGAGATCACGCCACTGTACTCCAGCCTGGCAACAGAGTGAGACTTTGCCTCAAAAAAATTTTTTTTATAGAGATAGATTTTGTCATGTTGCCCAGGCTGGTCTTGAAATCATGGTCGCAAGTGATCTGCCCGCTTCGGTCTCCCAAAGTTCTGGGATTACAGACATGGGCCACTACACCTGGCCTGGTTTTCTTTTAAGCTTGAAAGATGCATCCTAGCCTTTTACATAGTTATTTTTACAATTTGTTTAAAACTTTTTTACATTGAAATCTGAAATAAATTTAAATTGGATATCAAGTGATTTTCACTATATGTACCTTAAGGTGTTAATAGTTATAATACAAGATAATATGGATGAGTTTATTTTTTAAATAAAGGTATTATTTTTAATGTCTTTAATATAAGATAATAGGATATTTTATGACATGAGTTAATACAGTGAAGGTTTCATAATATTTGAAGTACAATTTTTGTACTATCAATCCCTTAAATGTTTTATATATATAACTTAAGATGGTATGATATGGTTTTTAATTACTTTAAATTTTAAATACCCATAACGTAAGATAATACATTTTAAGATTTTATTATGTATTACCTAAAATAAAGGGAATTTTAAAATTGAAAAACTTCAGACTTCGTTGCATGACTCTGATCCTGCTCTCCCCTCAGAAGTTAATTGATATATATAGTTAGCTTTAGTTAGAGTAAGTGCTCAATCCTGTGTCTCCTGTTTCCTTTTGTGGTACTCTTCTATACCAGACATTTTATTTGTGATATGTTACCTGAAAAGCATAGCAAATTCTGCATTGTTTGAACTATGTGATTTGCTTTCTTTACTCTTTATAAGCCACCTGTCACAATAATATAGCCTTATTTGCCTTCCACCCTGTCTTTATCTATATTACAAATATGTTTTATTTATATCATATCATATACTCTATTTAAAGTCAGTAAAATTTAATTTCACTAAAATCAAATCCTCATAATAAGGTAATAAGGGGAGAGAAAAGTGTTGATTATTTATGTCAATTCTTTATTGTCAAGATTGGGACAGCTTCTTCCTTTTTTGCTTACTCTCTCAGGTAAAATATTTTAAAATGGGTAGAAGAATATCCTGAAACATACATTGAGACATTTTAAAGGTATTTTTATCCAGTTTTTTATGCATGTATAAAAGATATGTTTTATGTATGTTTCTGTTAGAAATGATTATGCAAAACTAAGAATTTCATAGCAAAAATGTGTCTGAGGCATTATGGTTGACAAGATAAACTACTTTAACTACCAAAAGATAGCCATGTACACTTGTTTTCACCCACTGAAATAGTTCAGAGTGCTTGACATTTAGATTAACTGCACACTTTGAAGCAGCAACCATTGAAGCCAGAGCGATATCTTTGAAGAGAAGTTACTGCCACTCAAGAGAAGTTGCTTTTTAAATAGAAGATAACCAGAAATTCTGCTATCCAGTAACAAGAAGAGAATAGCAGAGACCATTCATACTAAATGAGAAAGACATGAATAAATATATATTCTGTTTAATTTCACAGTCATAAGCATGGTATTAGGAACTTTGGAGAAAGTTGTTTCAGGAGCTCTAAAGAAAGCTATATTCTTGCCTTCTAGAACTCCTACTAGATGTATATTGAGCTTTTTTATTGTCTTTTTTTCTTTGAAGTACTCTTTTATATGTAAGCACTCTTCATCTTTCTGGTACTGTCCGAATGATTTTCTTAGATCTGTTTTCCAATTTAATGGTACTCTCTATAATTGTGTCTACTATATCATTTAAACAATCCAATGAGATTTTAATTTCAATGGCTGCATTTTTCCTGTTTATAGACTTTCTACTTTTGTCAAAATGGCCTCTTTATTTTTTCATAGTGTCTAATTCTTAGGTTTTTAATTTTTTTTTTTTTTTTTTTTGGTTCTTAATCATTCTGAACATACTTACAGTTTTATCTGACAATTATACTTACCTCAAGTTTGGGGAAGATAAATTGCTGCTTTTTGTTTTGTCTGTAGACTGTAGTTGAAGGTAGATTGTTTCCTCTTAAATTTTGTAGTTTTAGACCTGTGAACTCTTTGAAAGCAAGGTTTGGCTGTAGAAATCCTTTGTGACTTAGTTTGAGAATATATTCTTTTAAATCCTTTGTGACTTAGTTTGAGAGTATATTCTTTTAAAAACGGTTTGCAGCCAGGAGTGGTGGCTCACGCCTGTAATCTCAACACTTTGGGAGGCCGAAGTGGGCAGATCACTTGAGGTCAGGAATTGGAGACCAGCCTGGCCAACATGGTGAAACCCCATCTCTACTAAAAATACAAAGAAATTAGCCGGGCATGGTGGTGCACGCCTGTAATCACAGCTACTGGGGAGACTGAGGCAAGAGAATTGCTTGAACCCGGGAAGCGGAGGGAGGTTGCACTGAGCCGAGATCACGCCACTGCACGCCAGCCTGGCAACCGAGCGAGACTGTCTCAATAAAAACAAAAACAAAAAATGTTTAATTTGCTTCTGCCGGGTACCTCAGGCAGAAACATCGCTGACCCAAGACCACTTTTAATATTAATTTCTTGGCTTGGGGTTCCAGAACCATAATGATACTTTTAGTTTCAATCTATTATTCCAATACTAGGGAGGCCTAGGCTAGTGGGTAAAATTTTCCTCTCTATCAGGAAAAAACAAGTTGTTTAAAACAACATAGCAAGATTTCTTATTGTTCCCTTTGCAGTGAGAAAAGTTTTTAAATTTCCTCTTTGAATAAGGGCATAACACTTCAAGGGTCCAGGCATTATCTAGGAGTCTCAGTAACAGTTGAGATTTATCTGGTCTTCTCCTTGTTCATTAAAAAGGTTACAGAGGGCTGGGCATGTTGGTTCACGCCTGTAATCCCAGCACTTTCGGAGGCTAAGATGGGGGAAAACTTGAGCCCAGGAATTCTAAACCAGCCTGGGCAACGTAGTGAAAACCTGTGTCTACAAACAATACAGAAATTATCCAGGTTTGGTAGCACGTGCCCAGAGATAGAGCAAGACCCCGTCTCAAAAAAAAAAAAAAAAAAGAGAAAGGAAAAGGTGGGCCGGGCACGATGGCTCACGCCTGTAATCCCAGCTCTGGGAGGCCAAGGCGAGTGGATCACAAGATGAAGAGATCAAGACCATCCTGGCCAACATGGTGAAACCCCATCTCTAAAAATACAAAACTTAGCTGGGTGTGATGGCACACAATTGTATTCCCAGCTACACAGGAGACTGAGGCAGGAGAATCGCTTGAACCTGGGAGGTGGAGGCTGCAGTGAGCTGAGATTGGGCCACTGCACTCCAGCCTGTGACAGAGCAAGACTCCGTCTCAAAAAAAAGAAGAAGAAAAGAAAAAGATTACAGAAACTGGCAGACCTCCTCAGGAAAGCTACAGTGCCAGCTTACCTGCGCTTTACATTTTTTCTCTTCCCTCTGCTTTTGGCTTATTCTTTCTTTCCAATTCAGTTAATTGACCCGAAGTGTAAGTTCCACAGGCAGGCTGAGATTGTTGGCTTTTTGTTCATGGATATATCTTCAATGCCTAGAACAGAGCCTGTCATATAGTAAACACTCAAGAGATATGCTAAATGAATTCATCCAAAAGGTATTATATTTAACCCAACAATTCTGGGTGTTTTATATAGCAAGGAAGTTGGAGATAGGTAATCTAGGTTGCCACATTGTCTGAAATAGAAAGTACAGTAGAATCTAAAAAAAAGAGAGAGAACGTGAAGATTTAGATTCAAACTTTGATTATTTCTTCTAATCCTCAAAGAATGACCCTAAAGATGCTAAACCAAATTCTCACTAACCCAGTAAGTACAGTGAATCAGTTCATCTGTGTTCATTTAAGTAATACCTTCTAGGCAGTTTGTCTTTCTTTTATACTCTCTTATTTATCATCAAGGTATTTCATACTCAGTGTCTTTTTGTAAATAGTTTTACAATCAATTGATGATGAAGGTCTTAGGAACAATAGTGTTTACTTATATTGCATCTTAACGATTTTCAAAACACATTTGGAAATTTCATTTGATTTACAGGCAACTATCTGACAGATATTTGCGGTGGTGAAAATTTTTACACAGTACTGTATTTTAACCAAGGGCTTACGGAGGCATTTAAATGGAAAACTCACTTTCAAACACTGGGCTTGTGTGAGAATTCTAGAAAAAATAATGAACTACAGGAACTGGTTTATGTGAAAGTGATTTTCTGAGTAAAATGAGGTCTTTCTTTTCCAATTTTTATTATACCATTTTAGATGGTTATATTATTAATATAATATTTGAGGGGCTGGAGTGGAAAAGGAAAGGAAAAGAAAACCCCTGAATATCTGTTTTGTTTTCCGATGAGCTTCGCAGACTTTGTGATGTGACCATAAGCACCTATTTCCTTAACTCAGATTTTCTCCATTTATAAGAAAAATTATTGCCACCGAATTTTTTTCCTTCAGAGGGAAATAATGACTACTAAATGTCTGCACTGTGTGTGAGATTTTCTAGACAAAAGAGGCATTTTATTGGTAATTTACTGTTTTCAGTGTCATAAAAATGTTGAATTTATAATACCACCTTTTTTTTTTTTTTTACATCTGCAACAGATTTATTTTTTAAAGGACTGGATTGTAATACCACCTTTCTAGTAGCTCCTGAAATATAACCAGATCAGGGAAGTGTTACCTAAAGTTACCTAAATTTAGAAAATCAAGAAGAAGCAATTTCTGGAAAACCACAGAGTTGATAATGAAATAGGAGATTAAGGTACACCAAGAGTTAGGTTGGTATTTTTGAAATCAGAAACTACCTCTTGTTTTGTCCTTGTACACTTGGAAGATCCACTTGAGGCTCTGGCCACTGTGGTTAAAATTCACATGATGGAGCCGGGCGTGGTGGCTCACACCTGTAATCCCAGTGCTTTGGGAGGCTGAGGCGGGTGGATCACCTGAGGTGAGGAGTTCAAGACCAACCAGGACAATATGGTGAAACCCTGTCTCTACTAAAAATATAAAAAATTAGCCGGGTGTAATGGCACACACCTGTAATCTCAGCTACTTGGGAGGCTGAGGCAGGAGAATCACTTGAACCTGGGAGGCGGCAGTTGCAGTGAGCTGAGATTGCGCCACTGCACTCCAGCCTGGGCCACAGAGCAAGACTCTGCCAAAAAAAAAAAAAAAAAAAAAAAATTCATATGATAGTAAAATATACAAAAAAAAGTTTTATGCAATTTATTTTGATGACTTGTTTTTAAGAAAGAGGTCAATTTTGAAGAAGACTTTAAGTTTTGTTTGAGACAAGAGAAAGTAAAGATATAGCCAGGAAGTGATGTGAAAATGAATTTTAGGATACAGAAATGAAGACTTTAATCCCATCCTTTGCAGATCATCCATAAATATGTTTGGCTCCTTTTAAATGTTCGTCAAGTTAAACAATTGAAAAGGAACTGACAGAATTTGGTTTAGTATCTTTAGGGTCATTCTTTGAGCATTAGAAGAAATACTCAAAGACTGAATCTAAGTCTTCACATTCTCTTTTTTTCTCTGACAGTCCAGTGTACTTTCTATTTTAGGCAATATGGTAACCTAGATTACCTGACAACGCCCTTGCTATATAAAACAATTTGTGTGTCATATTGTGTACTCTTGGAGAGCTAAGACCAGAGCGTTTTCATTGATTCCACTTGCTATCATTATTATTCAGGAGTGAGGAAGCCCCACGCTGATGAATGAATACCCAGGAGCTGTTTTGTGTAACGGTGCTTCTCAGATTCTCTCACAGTTTTGTGAAATTAAAACTGTTTCTCTCTGTCTCCCTCCACCTCCACCCAGTTTCTGCCTGTCCCTCTTTGTCCTTCCTTCTTCTGTCCCTCCATCTTCCTTTCTCCATCCCTCCGTGCCTCCATTTGTCTTTTGATGACGACTTTACTCAAACTGCTGTTATTCTGAAGCAGCACAGCTGTCCGCCCTCAGGTACTATCTCCCTTCCAGATTAGGGTATTTGTTTCCTGGGGACGTGTGTAGCCAGGCCACATGGAGATGCAGGGAAGGAGGGGAAGGAGAGCAGGGTGAAGGAAGTGGGTGGGACAGAGCAGTTGGAGTCACTGCAGTGACACCTTTCCCACTGTGCACACCTGCTGAAAGCGAGTGCCAGCCCACTCTCCTCCTTTCCTCTCATCTCACACTCACCTTTTATTTCCTCCCACATGAGCTGAGCGCACACATACAGATGCAGACATACACTCACACAAAGATATTTTTATCTCACAGCAGGTATTATTTTCTTTCCCAGTTTTCCTGTCTGAAAGTCCATTTCCACTCTGCTCCCCGAAGACCACAGCCCAAGGCTGTAAACCAGGGAGGAGCTGGAGCTGAGTCGCACGTAGCAGCTTGGGAGCTGCCAGCAGTAGCTTTTAGTCTAAAAAAAAAAAAAAAAAAAAGAAGCCAGCAAATAAGCCCAGATACGCATTGTTTTGTTTTGTTTCTTCTTGGCATGATCCTATGGTCATACTAGCTAGGAAAAGGTGACTAGGCCAAACTTCATGACTATGAGATCACATTCCTTCCTGCGTGGGAACTGGCAAGAGGTTAGTTTTTTAAATTCTTATGACATTTCCTTTTTGCATTTCTTTTTTTTTTTTTTTTTTTTGAGGCAGGGTCTTTCCACGTTGCTCAGTCTGGTCTGGCCTCACACAATCTTCCTGCATCAGCCTCCCCAAGTGATAGGATTACAGGCAAGAACCACTGAGCCTGGCCCTATGACATTTCTGATTGTAATTTTTCTACCTGTGAAACACTTTTTTGTCTCTACAAAAAAATTAAAAATTAGCTGGGCCTCGTGGCGCACACCTGTCCCAGCTACTCAGGAAGCTGAGGTGGGAGGACCACTTGAGCCCAGGAGTCTGAAGCTATGGTGAGCTCTGATTGCACCACTGCACTTCAGCCTGGGCAACACAGCAAGACCTGTCTCTAAATAAATAAATACATAAAGCAAACACATTTCCTCTCCAGGCGCATTTGGTTGTGTGTTCTCACTTCTGGTGATGGTGCTATTAGTTGCTGACAAGGCTCTTCCGTTAGTTGTTTTTCCTCATGATGTTCTGCCCTTTATTTCTTACCTGTTTTTTGTTTGTTTGTTTGTTTGTTTGTTTGTTTTGTGTGTGTGTGTGTTTTCCCGAGATGGATTCTTGCTCTGTTGCCCAGACTGGAGTGCAGTGACGTGTTCTCAGCTCACTGCAACCTCCGCCTCCTGAGTTCATGCAATTCTCCTGCCTCAGCCTCTCGAGTGGCTGGGATTGCAGGCGCGCGTGCCACCAAGCCCAGCTAATTTTTGTATTCAGTAGAGGTGGGGTTTCACTACGTTGGCCAGGCTGGTCTCGAACTCCTGACCTCGTGATCTGCCCACCTCAGCCTCCCAAAGTGTTGGGATTACAGGTGTGAGCCACCGCACCCAGCCTGTTCCCTGTTCTTGGCACTTACTTTTTATGTCAGGCACTGTGTGTTTTTAGATCCTTTAAACAAGCGCTATCAAATAAATGAGGCTCAGAGAGATTAAGTAATTTATTCAAGAAAATATCCCTTGGAAAGTAAATATCCCGTATTCATTGTCATGTGTCTCAATGGCGCCTCTCACCATGCTGATTCATAATAACAGAGTTGCTATCGGGGAAAGTCACTAGCAGTCTCTCTTCTTCTCCATGCGGAGCTCCAAGAATAGGCCTTACATTTGCCTGGAATTGGGGGTCGGTAAGCTGCTTACACGGTAATCTACCCTCTGTCCAATAGCTCCTAGCGTTTTCCTGGTATAATAGTCAACATACTTTTTTCCGTGTACACCATGATTCAAGTTCTTAACCCATGCTAGCAGGTCTAACATGGGAACAGACTGCCCTAAATGGTGCTGTCGAAGAGCTAAGGGGGGAGCAGAGTGACCGCAGTCTTTACTATCTAATCTCTATGATTAATGTGAGTTTTAAAAAACATCTGATACTAATTTCATTCAACATATTGAATAAAAACATGCAGCTGTTAGGCTTTCGTTGAAGTTATGTGAGCAGTGGGATCTCAATAAAGGAAAGGCAGGTGGAAGGAAAGAGTGAATTTAATAAAGATGCTGTTTGGGTGTGATGCATAATTTCTCATGACCATGGTACCAAGAATTTAATTTTCAAAAAGATACAGAGGAATATTTTGAAAAAAATAATTGACACCTTTTCTAAAATATCTAAAAGCATTGCTAATCATAAGCTTTAAAATATTAATAAAAGGAAAACATTGTGTCTGGTAAAATATAATTTATAATAATTTTATATTTTATATCTTACATTTTATACATTATATACTTTATATGATCTTTATATTATTCACATATCTTAAAAGGTAGATTTTAAATATCAGAACATTTTCAAAGAAAGATTCCTAAAATCCAATCTTTGGGGTGAGTGGCATGGTTCCTTGCTTGAATGAGATGACCCGTCAAGGTGCCATTATATCAGTGTCATCAATCAATCAGCACACTTTTGGGAGTCCTTGAAGTACGTGCTTAGTGAAAGTACCAGAAAATCCAAATAACTTTGAGTTACAGTCCTCGCCTTTCAGGATCTAAGAATTAAGTTGGGGAAATACAACATATTTGTTTGCAAATTACCTTATAGTTAAAGGCAGTATGGACAAGCTCAACCTTCTACTACTTTCACTCTCTCTCATTGAATTCTTCACAAATAGTCATTCATTCAACCAGTATTATTGAGTGTCTGCCCTTGTGCGGTCCATAGAGCTCAAAGGTGAATTGCATGTGAATCCTGCCCGTAGGGAGCTGAGCAGGGGACAGGAGCCCTACAACCTTAACTCTAGCACAGAGGGGAACGCGAATAGAGCCATGAAAAAGGGACAGATACAATAAGGCGTCTCCAAGGAGAGATCACTGATTTTTACCTGGAGAAAACAGAGGTGGCGTCACCTTTGTTAGGTCTTGAAGTAATTTGGATTTGGAGATAGAAAGATGGAGGAAAATGTCTTTCCAGAGAGAAGCAATGCTGCCTGAGTGGAAAGGTGTAAGGCATGGAGTGGCTACAGCGAGTGTGGCTAGAACAAGGAATATGCGAAGAGGACACACGAGGGAGAGCTTGCAAAAATGTATTTTGGGATATCCGTGACCAAATAGAATATTCACCTTTAGAGTTCATTTTAAGTTTCATAGGCACTAGAAAGCCATTTGGAGTTTTCTAGGAGTAAATCAACATGTTCAGAGGTATGTTGCAGGAACATTAAACCTAGTGACTGTGTGAGGTCTGACTGTCCCATCTATAACTCACTCAAAGTCATTATATCCAGAACTTTTTTTTTTTTTCAATGTATGTATCAGTGAATTTGTCTAAAGTGAAAGGCTACAGTGGCTGTTCTGGTTTTTCTTGTGTGGATCTACCTAGCTGTGTTAGATTCTTGAACACTTTTATAGTCTCCAAGTCTAGACCCTGTCCTTTTTCCTAGTGTCTATTTTGAACCTTGGTCACAAAAATTTCCCTGGATATTCAATTGTTCTTTATGTGAAGACTTAAAAAGAGCCAGGTACAGATCCTCACATCTGTAGTCTCAGTACTTTGGGAGGCCTCCGCGAGAGGATCGCTTGAGGCCACGAGTTCAAGACTGGCCTGGGCAACATAGGGAAACCCCATCTCTACAAAATTATATTTTAAAAAATTAGCCAAGCGTGGTGGCACATGCCTGTAGTTCCAGCTACTTGGGAGGCTGAGGCAGGAGGATCACTTGAGCATGGGAGGTCGAGGCTGCAGGGAGCTGCAGTCATACCACTGCACTCCAGCCCAGAGAACAGAGCAAGACCTTTTCTCAAAGAAAAAAAAAAAAAAAACTTAAAAAGAACTGTTCTGTTTTCTGTAACAGAAATAAAATGAAAAATAGTAATGTTTTTCATAAGCAACCTTTTTGATCTTAAAAATACTCTAAATCATGCAGGTTATTATATTTCTCTCTTTGTGTTGACAAGTAGATTATTTAAAGCCAGATTTGTGTCCCTCTTTAAAAATGTATAGTACTATATAGTAGATATTTTGTCCACTTTATCTTATCTTTCACACTTTTATTTTTCTTGTATTCTATTTTTATTTTTGGTAGTGTTGAACTTTTTCTTGTTATACTTTATATACTTATTCTATCTTGAGTAAATTGGTATGATAAAGACGTACTCCAGCTACTTCTTATGTTTTGTAAGCCCAAATCTGTAGAGCTAGCATTGACCCTAACTGAATCTTCAGATTTTGCTCCTGTTTGTGGTCTGCTGCAGAATTTAAATGTCTGGCCAGGCCAGGCACTGTGGCTCATGCCTGTAATCCCAGCACCTTTGGAGGCCAAGGCGGGAGGATCACTTGAGCTCAGGAGTTCAAGTTGTGCGACCTCGTCTCTGCAAAAAATTTAAAAATTAGCCATTGAGGTGGCTCATGCCTGTGGTCCCAGCTACTCAGGAGGCTGAGGTGGGAAGATCTTCTTGAGCCTGGGAGGTCAAGGCTGTAGTGAGCTGTGATTGTGCCACTGCACTCCAGCCTAGGCAACAGAGCGAGACCCTGTCTCAGTAAATAAATAAATAATAAATAAATAAATAAATAAATTTTAAAAAATGTTCTGGCCATCCACCCTATACGATTCAGACTGCATGTATTCTGTTCCACCAAATTTTAGATTGAACCTAGCTTTCATCAGCTGGATTTGTTTTATTGGTCGGCCTCCTGATTGTGTTGTCAGCTCAAGAGGTTCCAGTAAACACAGCTCACTGCTGCGCTGGCCTGGGCAGACCATTGGCAAGAGCATAGAGCCCTTGTGTGGTGGCTTCTGCGCTGTAAGTTCTCGGCAGACACTTACAAAACGAAGACGTGCACCTAGGGAAAGCTGCCGCTGCTTATGTTTGAAACCTTAATGGAAGTTTTTCCCAATGGTTATGTTTTTATTTAGGAATAAGAATTCTAAATTCAACATATTGAAACATAATGATAATGGATGTTAAAATCATTTTCAGTAACAGTGTTCTTCATTCTCCATAATGCTTTATTTTACCATTTACACAGTGCTTTCATCTGTGACTGACTTAGCAGATTCCTGGAACATCAAGTCTAGAAAATGTATTTGGGATGAATGGCTAAGTGCATGATGAATAAATGAATGAGTGGGTGCATTTCATTGAATTCTTACAATTGCACTAAGAGCTGGGTGGGACAGTAGTATTTCTCACATTACAGGTGAAAAAACTGAGGTGAAAAAATCATGATGTCTGACAGAATCAGGACTTAAATTTGTTATTATAACTTCTCATATTCTGCTCTTTACATAGTATAATATCTAATACAATTTCTTCTATATAATATACATATAAAAAATATCATTCTTTCATGGCACCATGGAGTCATTTGACCCATACCACTGCGTCTTTTTAGGCAAAGTCTTGTTACTTTTTCCTTGGAAACATTTCTCCCTGTTCTCTCTTTGTTTCTACTCCGTTGACACCAACCCAGTCCTGGCCCTCATAACTACAGCTTGTTCGGTTATGCTATCAGCAGCTTCTTGAAATGTACCTTAAAGACATCCGTAGGGATTCTAGTCATGTACACTGATGCTAAGGAAGACAACTCTAATTAATTATATGAAACCTGAATAATAAATCTTTCATGAATTTTAAGCTGTTAGTTTCTCTTTTTCTAACACAATGACAACTGTATGTGCCATTCCCTCAAAAGCTGATTTCAGTCTGAGATTTATACAATCATAATTTTTCATGAACACCAAAGCAATAAACCAAGAAGGATTCCTGCAGTTTCTGATGGGGGGAAACTCTATTCTTGAAGTTCCCCCATATCAGAAACTGCAAGGAAGTAGCGATATTTTCATATATTTAGGTGTTATGTCTATCCCTCATTACAAGAATGTGAAATTATTCGTTGTTAAATCATATGATATGGAATATTAGGGATCATTAGAAACATGTGATATTACTGATGTTATATGCTATGAGAGGAGTTATTTTTATCATTGTACCCTGTAAAGAGGTTTGATAATATATATTAAAACAATTACATATTATGTATTCATTTCATGCAACCTGAATTACAATGTTAAACTGTGCTATTTGGCTTAACAATCGCTGCTGGAGTTCACATCATAGATGGAAGCTAGTCCTTGTGTTTCCTATTCTTTTTTAATATGTGCATTTATATTAATAGCATGATTTAATACATCACTTTAAAATTATACTGCATTTTGAACTGCATTTAGTCCAAAATTGACATGTCATGTGTGAGGAACCATAATCAGTTTAGCATTAAATTAAAGAGTCATCTATCTGTTTGGTAAAATGTAGTCTTCGTAAATTCTAGCATGTCCAAAGCTAGGTAATGAGATGCGAGTAGGTCTCAGATGTTACATTAATTTGTGAATTTTAACTTATGACTTATTAGCTATACGGAATTTTCTAGCAGTTACAACAGAGCATAGTGTTTACGTTTTGAAGTTGCCAGACTCTTTATGATTCTGGTTTAAAACAAAAATATTTGTATCACTGACATAGTGGCATGAGCCTATCTGGTCACCTATGACTTACTTCAGATTGTAGTTACACTGCATACTGTGAAATTGGAAAATCTGTTCTGTGTGTGTTCTAATGGATGTGACGGTCATTAAGTATATGAGTCTTCTGACGTTGTAATCAGATGTGATTCAGTCTGTTAAGTACCCATGAAACAACATCTGCTTCACAGAGTGACCTTCTGCTAAAGAATACTTAGCATCTATTAGTAGATCATAGCGCAGATCTGCCTTATTTGAAATGCACTAAACTAGAGTAGTCTACTGCTGTTTAGCAACTAGCTTGTAATAATTTATTGCAGTTAAATAAAACTTAAAAAAACTCCATTAAATAATTATAGGGATTATATGCATTGCGAAAACCTTTGTGTTCTACTGAAATTACCCATTTAATTTCAGGGTTGGTTTGTTAAAAAAAAGCTGAAATCTAAAGGCACATTAGGGGAGCTGTCAGATGCTGTTTTCTGTAGGTGTTAATAAAACCAGATGAAGAAAAAATCTGAAACAAATTAAAACCAAAAGCAATTTTGCCATCTGTTGTATATTAATTAGAACTTCGTGTATCAAGGGTAAACTTGCTCTTAGAGAATGTCACTGAACACCCGCTTAATAGAATAATATGCAAATTTATTAGGTTATGGATTTATATGCAGTTTTTAATTCTAATTCATCTGCAGTGGATCCCCCAAGAAACTGGTAGTGTGTATATACATACATGTATATAATGAGTTCTCTTTCTTTTGTTTTTCAGAGCAACCTGCAAACAATCAAGGCCAGTCTACCCTGCAGCCCTTGCCGCCTTCCCATAAGCAGCACTCTGCACAGCATCATCCGTCCATCACTTCTCTCAACAGAAACTCCCTGACCAATAGAAGGAACCAGAGTCCGGCCCCGCCGGCTGCTTTGCCCGCCGAGCTGCAAACCACACCCGAGTCCGTCCAGCTGCAGGACAGCTGGGTCCTTGGCAGTAATGTACCACTGGAAAGCAGGTAATGTCTGACATTTAAAAATAAGCTAGCCCAACCCATTTCTCACCAAGAGAAACTGACTATACTTCTATATTCTGGTGTGGTGTTTTGGGGTTTTGTTGTTGTTGTTGTTGTGTTTTCTTTTTTCTTCTCTAAGAAGCGGTTCCAGATTGTTGTGATTTTTTTTTTAGTTGCTGGGTCGGTGAACGTGCCCATTCTTTTCACACATTTTGTTCCCTACAAGAGATAAGAATAAATTACTTCAGTGAAACTTTCCCTTACCACTGTTTGTTTTTTTCTTATCTACAAATTACCAGGCGTGTGGAGAAAAGGACAGAGATGTAAAATGCTATTCTCAGTTGCATGTAGCTTGATTTAGTAGACGTGTCTAGCATCTTCTTGGTTCTAGACTTCTGTACTTTCTCAGACTATATTTTGTTCATTACATCATGTAATCATAGTGGAGCCCCAAGTATAACACTTAAGCACAAATCCGGTGACAATTTGTTAAGGATATTATAGTTTCTTGCATGAGGAGGGAGATAGGACCTACTCTCTAAAGTTCCTTGCAGGATTATTTCCTAAGACAATCCATTCATCCTTACACAGTTCTATTAGGACATTTTTCCCCACAATGAACTGAAATCTCCATCCCTGAAACTTCCATCCTCTGACTGTAATTGTGCAACTAGTAGTCTGCACAATTTGCAACTATACAAAACAGTCTTGCCCTCCTTCATAGATGATGGCCCATGGGCTTCTCAGTCTTCTAGAAGCTTCAGCAGTTTAATGGTCCTTCTCTGTACACATAGCGTAGTGTTTCATTGAGGTTCAAAGTTATGACTTCTCGCAAAGGCTGGCTGACAGGTGGTGATCTGCTCATACAAAAGTATAGATTAGCCAAAGCTGTTTTGAGCTCATCCATTTCGTTATTCAGGATCTCCTGGCATGTAACATTTGGCCTTCTTTCTTTGCACAGGAGCTTAACCGCCACTGTCTCCTTTGTAATTATGTATTGCACAACCAAGAGTGGTGTCTTACCTTATTGGTCTTCTGGTGGCAGCTTTGCAGTGAGGTTTCCCTAACATTCTTCTTATTCTTTATTTCTTCTCTGCCCCAGAGTTTCCGTTAGGCTTGGAGAAAAGGAGTTATCACCACAGAAAAGCCAGAAAATAGAGAGCGCTTGACCCCTTGAGAGACTGTCCCCCAAAATGCCCTGCCCTAGAGCTTATAGTTAACATTAGGATTTAAATTAGCTTCTGGGTGAAGAAACTGTCTCACAATGAATATGTTGCTATTTCTCACCATTAGGTGTATGGTCTCAACCCCTTCTGCCTTGAGGATGAACTAGCAGGAGGCCCTCACAGTTAGTTGTCAACAAAAAAGTCCTCATATGTTTTCTTTTACTCTTGACCTAAGAACAAGGTTCTAAAGAACTCTTATCTTTTTATCTATAATCAGCCACGAGTAGTTGAGTTTTATTGTTTATTTTGTATTATTGAACATTCTTCTGGGAGAAATTAGGAAGAGAAAGAACAGGAAAAACAGGCAAACAGCAGATTTCTCTTCACTTAAGACACAGAGTCATGTATACAGATTTTTTTTTTCCTGAGGTTATTAGCACAGACCTAAATTTATCCAGTGTAATTAATTAGCACACACAGAAGAACTAATCAACACTGATTGACTATTGTCATTTGGAAAAATTTTATTAGGAAAAAAGTAATTTTCCAGTTGAGTCATCAAATTGAATATGGATAATTGCATTGTAGTTGACAATAATTGTTTTGACAAATATTTATGAAATATGTCAAGTTAAATCCTCAGAAACATGTTTAATTTTAGTGATGTTATAAAACACAAAAGCCTCAAAAACTGTCAGTAGGAGAGTTAGCATTCCATGAAACCATGTCTTACAGTTAATTTGGAATAAGTTTGAGAAGAGTAAGATGTGTTCTCATTATTTGTCTTATTGCACTGGAAATTTTGACTGATGGGACTTTAAAGAAAGAAAGTAGTTGGTTAGAAGAAAATCCACTGTAGCCATATGTAAAATTGTAGCTGGTTTCTCTATATTGAGACCATATAAGAAATCATTCCCATGGTGAGTAGTTACTGAGATTTTCTTCCATTTCAAAGTAATGCCATTAATGAATCATCAATGGAATTAATATTATATAGTTTTATAAGTTGACACAGGGAGGAAATCAACCAGCTGATATGATGTCACTAATAAATATACAGAATAATTAATCTAAAAAATGTGTTGTTATGCTAACAAATTTTAATCTGCAGTATAGTTTTGTTGTTTTCTCGTTATCCAAAGCTCACATCTTATAGTGTTGCTAATCAAAAGCAATGATATTTCAACTTGCAGTACTCAGTGAGTCAACCTAAGCAGTGATGTGAAAATCCCACACGGTGCTGACACAGTACTACTGTGGTTTCTTTAATAGTCTCACTTGGTTGGAACTCTGGAGGTGAAGAACTAGCCTTACTTATCATTGATTTTTCCTTTTTTAGTTAAGGTTCCCTATTGAGTTGGATTCTCAGACTCAGTTTCAGTTATATTAACAACTTTATCCAGACTTGTGTCTGCCTTTAACTGTTTTTTAATCTAGTGTATTGTTTTATCTTTGACAATGATTTCAATTTATATATATATACACCGATTTTGCTAATTCTCACTTTTTCTGAAACTGCCACTTAAAGGTTATAAACTATGAAGTATAAAGCTCAGTTACGCATAAATAAAAATCTCTATATTTTTCTCTTAGTTCCCCCCGCCCTTTTCTCTTTTCAGCACAAATTGATAGTAATTGGTTACAAAGTGGCATGTAATAACCCTTGAAAATCTCAGTGATTTGTAGACTTAGAGTTTATGTGAATTGCTGGAAAAGACATAAAAGGATTTTCTACTTTGTCCTATATGTTTCAGTATAGCTATCATTTTGATTTATTCAAAAGCATTTTTTTCACCAGGCAGTTTCTTGCTTCCATAAAAATGTTTATTTCCTTTCTCTAATGAATTTAACATTTGCTCCTGCTGGAGACAATCAATATGATTGTATACTGTGCATTCCCACTCAGTGAACAGAATACTTCTGGTCTGTAATCTCCAGTGACTCTCAGATCTCCTAGAATCACGCTGAGATCCAAAAAAGCCTTTGCAGTTCATAAGCATCTCCTTATTATGTCATCATTTCCTATTAACAGTCGGTCCCTATGTATAACACCAAGTACTTGCTTACAATTTTCCTGAAAATTCCTTTTCTTTGAGCTCACTATTTGTTATACTTTGGATCATTCACTTTTAGGGCATTGGAGAGCCTATAGCTTGCCATTGGTTTATTTTATACTTAAGCTGCTTCAGTATGTAATAATAGCTGCTACAAGAATACAGAGCAGCTGAGGAAAAGCTTAGAATTGGCCCAGTATAGCAGCAGCACTTAAAGGTATAGTACAGTAATTCTCATTGAAAAGCCCTGCCCTTCAGCAACTGTAAAGTTAATTGCCTTCAAGTTCCTCATTTATATACGTGAATTAAATAGCTTAGTAGTTACCTATTAGATGTTAACAAAACGGTTCATTTGTAGCTGTTTAATAAAAGATTTATTAAAGTCTCGTTTTATTATGAAGCCTACTTTGGCATGGATAGTTCATTAGTTATGTTCCCATAGCTTTTTACCTTCTAGTTCAGTAATGCTTTGCTAATTATTAATGTATGAAATTGCATATTAAATTGCCTCTTTATTAGTGCATTTTTTATTTCAATATTGAGTTGTCTTGAGCCACATTAATGTGAGATCAATTGTTTACATCGTTAAAAACATAGAATACCTAAACAGAGATATTGTTTACTAAACCAAGATATTATACTTTTTTCACTTTTTATCTTCTTTAAAATGGTTGTAGGGAAAGTGAAAACAATCATATACACGCCGGGTCTGAGTCGGCCTTGCTGACTTGTGTCTGCATCCTATGCATGGTAGCTTTCCTGCCCCAGAGGAAGCCTTTCCCAGCTGAAGAATTGTACCTGCACCCACTTACTGATAACGGACTACCATTAGTGAGGTAGTAAGTAGTGGAATCCTCCATAATTAAAGATACAACTTCAAGTAAAATATGCCTGGGAAGGTAGCTCAGTGACTAAGGTTGACTGACTGATGCTGATGCCATATGCTTTTGTTAAAGATAGCTTGGGGAGACACAAGGGTACCTGTGGGGAAAGGGAATATTACTGAATATGGAAAAGAGGTCCAAAAATGAAGAACCTAAGGTTACTGAACAAAAATTTCAAAATTGGACCTGGGCCTATGCTAGGAAATTCTTCAAGTTTCACCATCATCATTTATTTTTAAAAAAAAAAAAAAGGGAAAGTTAACTTAAATTGTATACTAATGAATAGTAAAAAATCACTTGGATTCTAAGTCTCTTAAAATATGGCACCTTGTATAACTTAACAGTATTTCTTAAAAGGACTGGGAAGGGATATTGTTTATTTGTGAGAATAGGAAGAAACATGAAGAGGGAGATACAATGTACAAGAATTTGCTGTGTGCTGTTAACATTTAAGGCCTATTTCAAGCCCTAACTAAAAAAAACCTTTGTCTCAGAGAGAGGAGGATAGTTGAGGAAGCTACTGTAAGCTTAATTCAGTAATTCAGTGCCTAAGCTCTATGGTGAGCATATAATTCATTTTTAAAGCCAGGACACTTGCAGAGTGAGAAGGGGCCATATCAACAGTTACCCTGGAATTGCAGCATAAACTGAGAAGGACATGTGATTACCATACTAAGTTTTATTTCCAAGAGTAAAGTTAATTTTAAGTCCAAATTTTCTTATGCCTTAGATAAAAATAAGAAATCAAACGAGAAAACCAGGTTGAATGCAGGTAAGGCTTCAGACTTGAACATTTCTAGTAGTTTCTATTGCTAACTTAGAGCAAATATTTAAACTTTTATTGACCCCTTTCACAGAAAAAGCTTCTATTGGCCTCCAAAATATGTAGCTCCTAAAATAATACATAAAATATTTGTCTTAATTTTCTTCTCACAGTATCAAGAGAACACTTAGCACAATATCAAGAGAACAAGAGGTAGCAGGCCAGGCGCAGTGGCTCACGCCTGTAATCCCAGCACTTTGGGAGGCCAAGGCGGGTGGATCACCTGAGGTCAGGAGTTTGAGACCAGCCTGGCCAACATGGTGAAACCCCATCTCTACTAAAAATACAAAAATTACCCACATGGGGTGGAGGGCACCTGTAATCCCAGCTACTTGGCAGGCTGAGGCGAGAGAATTGCTTGAACCCAGAAGGCAGAGGTTGCAGTAAGCCAAGATAGCACCGGTGCACTCCAGCCTGGGCAACAGAGGGAGACTCTGTCTCAAAAAAAAAAAAAAAAAAACAAAAAAAAAGGTAGCATATATAAAATGTGGTTCTGAATTTACTCAAAGAATAAACATACCTGTATCTCCAGCAGCATTACAATTTGGGTTTCCAAAATCATTATCTTAGGCTGAAGTAGAGGCTTCATTCTAGGGAAGTTTGAGATAAAGATTCAAAGATGGTCATTAAGATAAGTGAGAGTAAAAGGCTGATTTTTTAATGTGAGATTATTATTAACCACTTGTAATGCTATAGCCTCAATTTGATTGTTTAGTGGGCATCGTGCCAATAATTAAAATGCGAAAGAAGGCTCTAAACCAATAGTAGCTCTAAAATGAAGGTCATTCTCAGGAGTCAGTATTGATATATATTCTAATTAAAACCTAGTGGATATAGTAGGGATACAAATCACAGTTTAGCATCATGAGAAAAGCATATGCTTTGGAGACCTGGCTTTTAATCCTGCATCCACCATTTTCACTATCTATGTAATCATCTACACATATTTAAATGTGAGGTCAATTTCCAATGCAATCATAGTATCTACTCAAAATGATTTGTAAGTGTGAAATGAAATAAAGTAAGTAGAGCACCTGGCACATGATAGGTGTTCCATAAATGTTTTTAAAATAATGACCAAATAGTAATGGCAACCATTGTGAAGGGCACCTCATTGGTTAACACCTTTCATCATAAAGTAGCTCTCATCTCTCCAAACAATAAGAAAAGCATTTGTCTTAACCAGGATATTTTTGTCTAATTTATCTTTATGTGTTAGGTTGGTTAAACATAAAATTAAACCATGGTTAATTTTACTAGATTAAAATCTCTTAGTTTTCTCACTCTTCCTGTCGCTTCACAAAAAGTAGGTGGGTTTTTGTAGGTAGGAACCCCAAGTCTGTTCATTTTGTTCTTGAGAAGAAAAAAAAAATCTTCAAATAATAATGAAAGGCAACTATTCATATCCTTGAAACATTTAATTAACTACAGTAATAAATGTTTGGAATGAATCAATAAAAGCCTTGATAGATGCATTGTCTTCACATCACTCAGAAGTGAGACCCCAGTTTTATTTAAGGTATTGAATGCTTTAGAGTCTTTTGTGCATGATAAAGGTCCTGTACAATAGAGTGGGAGTGTTATTTTGTTTAATTGGAGTGAACCAGTTTCTTTTTAATAGCAATTAAGATACCAAGAAAGTATGCATTAATCATTTGCTATAGGCCTTAAGTGATATTGAAAGCGTAATTTCAATAAATTGCAAATACTATATATCCTGATAACGTTTGGTTTTGGATAACCGTAATCTATATAAAATATTCACACATGATCATCTTAATTTTCATGGTACCTACAGAAATGAATTCTTAATTACCTCTAACACATTTTGAGCACACTTATTTGAACGTGAACGGTGTAAAAGGTAATCTGTGCCTTTACTCCGTTCCTGGTCAGCGATTGCGATTTAGCCGTCATCTTCATCTGAAAATGACCTGTCATTCTCAAGCCCTTCTCTTCCTCTTGAGCAACTGTTTTGTGAGGCTTTTTAACAATCCTCTTACTATTCACTAGTATTGTCTGTGAAAGTATGTATCAGTCCCCTTTACTTGTGCATGTGTATGTATTTGTACGTATGTATGCATACATGTTTTATGTCTACTTGACATCATTGCTACCTGTTGATTTTATTTTTTCCTGGAATCATTTCGTATTCAGTTTTTTTAGAGAGTTGATTTATTGATTGATTTCTTTTTTGAGACGGGGCCTTGCTCTGTCACTCAGGCTAGAGTGCATTGGCACAATCACGGCTCCCAGCAGTCTTGACCTCCCATCCCAGGTTCAAGCAATCCTTCTGCCTCAGCCTTCTGAGTAGCATGAACGACAGGTGTGTCACGGTGCCCAGATAATTTCTTAATTTTTAATCATTATTATTTATTTATTTGTCTACTGGCTGCTTGGCGTTTATTTTCCACGAAATGCAAGGTGAAAAGTTACAGGTGTCAGGAGAGCTCACGTGCGCTGGGACAGTGAGGAGGGCTGTCTCCTTTTTAGTGTTAGCTGTGTTGATGTAGAAGAGCGCCCTGCTTGTCCGCTTGCTGCAGCCGCCTGGTCTGTAGGGTCCGCGGGGGCGGGGAGGGGCTCTGGAGGCCTAGCACCTCCGCATGCCCGGGTTTCGGGGGTGGCCGCTCAGGTCAGGGCTGGGTCCCAGCACTGGCTTTGCTGGACAGGCCATCGGACTGCCTCCTGGGACATCCCAAGCCAGGCCACAGTCGGTCCTGCTGCAGGGGTCCTAGGAGGCCCCGGGTGCTCTGTGGACCATAAAAATACCGCTGCCACGAGAGAAGCTCGCCCACCAGTGACGTGGGTCAGCCAGGGAGTCAGGGACGGCTTCCCTATGGCACTCGGTGCTACCGCAGGAGCTGCTACTGGAAGTGGAACCCAGTGTAGGTAGTAGCCGTGGGTGGCCCCAAGCAAGAGGCTGGAGGGACTGGACGGTGTGGCCCATGCTCTTGCTTGCAGGCTGGTGGGACCTCGGTGGCAACTCCTGGGGATGGGGCTGGCCACGCTAGGCCAGGAACCATTTGCAGAGGAGCCTGCTGGGAGGCCACTCCATGATGGAAACGTGCGCAGGGTAATTTTTTAGTCTTTTAAATTTTTGTAGAGACTGGGTCTGCTATGCAGGCTACCCCCTGTGCCTCCCAAAGTGCTGGTATTACAGGCGTGAGCCCCCACGCCCAGCCTTCATTTTAAAACTCTTGTTTTTCTCTGGAATTTCATTCTCTGATTTCACCACCAATTAATATACACCCTGTCAAAGATAATTGCATATTTTTTCTGCATTCCTTTATTTTTTCTTTGACAGGCTTTTGCCTACTTTCTTTCTCCACTAATTTCAAACCTGAGGTAAAGTCTGTTTTCTATTACACCAGTCTGAGAACTCTTTCTTCTTATAACGTACGATTAAATTCTTGGACATGCAATTAACCAACTAAGCTTAATGAATTCTATTTGATAACCCCTCTGATTCTGCTGTAACCTTCTTCATGCATTCTTAGCATCTCACTTCATATTCTGAACCACTTGAAATACTGCTACCGGAAATTGTTCCAGTTACATCTCACAGTAATATAATATTGTCACCGTCTGGTCATGATGTGTGGGAGGAAATGTTGGTTTGGGGACAGGCGGATCTGGATTAAAATCTCAACATCCTACCAGCTGTGTAGCCTTGGCCAGGGTAATTATATCTTCTTATCTTGTGTTTCTATAAAATGGGATTGTAATACTTCATAAAGACTTTATAAGGGTTCATTAAGATGTCATGTAAAGTACCTAATGCTTCAGTTTCTTTGATTTTTATTCCTTTCCTATGCTACATGTTTAAAGGAAAACATGTTTATTCATTTAGTAACTACAAAGGTAAATGACATCTACCAAGGAAATAAAGATTTGCTAAAATGCAGTGACAGCTACCAAGGACTTACATGTTAATTAATTTTTGTGACAATTAGGTATCTTTTTACCTTTGCAGATTTTTTGGTAGTAAGAATAATCACGAAATCCTCAACTTAATTGACTTCCTAACAGAGATAAACTATGAAGTAAATTTTTAAAAACAGAATTTGTGTTAGAAAAACCAAATAACTGTGATAATACGTAACAGTGATAATATGGGAAAGAAATTCTCTGAGATAGTGGTGTGTTAGAGATAATTCATAAAATAAAGCCTGAATGCACTCATTCATTTATTCAGGAAGTATTTGTTAGTCTTACAGTGTACCAATATGAAAAACTTAAGTTTGTTACAAGGGATCTGTAGATGTTTTGCCTGCTTTTGAGAAAGATAGATTATATTCCAGAGCAAATTTAAAATCTTAAAGATTATCTAATCTGGCCAAGTATAGTGGCTCATGCCTGTAATCCTAGCACTTTGGGAGGCTGAGGCAGGTGGATCACTTAAGGCCAGGAGTTCAGGGTCACCCTGGGCAACATGGTGAGACCCCACCTCTGACAAAAAAATTTAAAAACTTAGCCAGGTTTGGTAGTGTGTGCCTATAGCCCTAGCTATTTGGGAAGCTGAAGCAGGAGGATCACTTGAGCCCAGGAGCTCCAGGCTGCAATGAGCTATGATCGCACCATTGTCCTCCAGCCTGGGCAACAAAGTGAGTCTCTCTCTCTATTTTTTTCTCCCAAAGAGCTGGGATTATAGGTGTGTGCCACCATGGCCAACTAATGGTTTTCTGGTTTGTTTGTTTGTTTTGTTTTCGAGGTAGGGCCTTACTCTGCTTCTCAGGCTGGAATGCAGTGGTATGATCACATCTTACTATAGCCTTGACCTCCTGGGCTCAAGCAATCCTCCGGCCTCAGCCTCTTGAGTAGCTGAGACCATAGGAGCATGTCACTATGCCCAGCTAATTTTTTATTTTTTTGTAGAGACAGGGTCTCTCATTATGTTGAACAGGCTGGTCTCAAACTCCTGGGCTCATATGATGCTCTCGCCTCAGCATCCTAAATTGCCGTGATTATAGGCATGAGCCATCACATCTGGCCTTACCTTCTTTTTAAGGCCCATTGAGATTTAGTAAGTGGCCTGAGGTCACAAGACTAGTTAGTGGCAATACTCAGCTAGATGACAGGTATCCAAATATAAGTTCATTACCTTTTCTTCTAGTAATGATCTCCAGAAAATTTTTTATTACATTTGACAGGAAAAAAACAAAACCTCAACCCCCAACTATATGTATTTATTAAATTTTAAATTAGGCACATGTAGCAATTTACTAATCTTGTGCCTGTTATCGTGCACAGATTAAAAATTGAAAGGATAAACTAAAATAAACAATTTTACAGAATTTTATTTTATTCCCACTTATTCATTTAATGATGTATTTAATTATTTAATATATATTTATAGTTGTTGAATGTAAGTGAATTTTATTTATTAAATACTAATCATACCGTAAGTATTTTTCAATTCTAACAATTATATAAACATTTGTGTTGAAATTTGGCTAATTTCTCTGATGTCTACTCTGGTCATCTGGCAAGCTAATCAGTAGCTATTACATTTTCACATTTTAAGTAAATAAGAACAAAACCCACTAAAATATGAGTTAGCAGACTTTTAAGCAGTTTAGAAAATAAAAAATTACTCTAGATGACATAGATTTATTTTGCAGCAAAGTCGTATATTGATGGGACTATTTCCAAATGTAAATTTTCAAAACACTCTCTCAGAACTAAGAATTTCTTTAGAGAAGGTGTACTGTCTTTATCATTCTTGAACACTTCCTCTACTTGGAGGGGCAGATTATTAATTTTTTCAAAAATATATTCTTGGTAAGATACTTTTGACAGCCACTTGTCGTCATAGAACAGATCAGCAAAACTGAACTCTTCTCCTTTTTGTATATTTAATTCATTTTTAAGGTTAAACTCTTTGGGTATTTTGCTGTGAGATACCTTGTTAACCTTTATGTGGTTAAAAAAGATTTTCAGGCCGGGTGTGGTGGCTCACGCCTGAATTCCCAGCATTTTGGGAGGCCAGGGTGGGTGGCTCACATGAGGTCAGGAGTTTGAGACCAGCCCGGCCAACACAGTGAAACCCGTCTCTACTAGAAAACACAAAAAATTAGCCAGGCATGGTGGCGTGCGCCTCTAGTCCCAGCTACTCGGGAGGCTGAGGCAGGGGAATCACTTGAACCTGGGAGATGGAGGTTGCAGTGAGCCAAGATTGTGCCACTGCACTCCAGCCTAGGCAACAGAGTAAGACTCGGTCTCAAAAAAAAAAAAAAAAAAATTCAAGATGACACCACAACTCATCCCAAAACATTGTGTGGAATATTGGATTTGTAAAAGGTGACAGCGTCACTGTCACCTCCTCTTCTCCTTCTCTCAGGATCCCCAGGCATCGGCCTCCTTCCTACAGAAAGACTGAGTATAGGTTCCACTGTCAGTCGTGCATAAAATAGTATAAAAGCTTAATGTCTTCCTTATTTTTAGGTAGGAGAAGAATGCAAGTTTGACATGTAATTAAACAGAAGTTTGAATACCTTCTTATCTCACTGGTTGGTTTTGCATGTGAGTTAAAATGCATACCTGATAGAGAGACTGCATGAATTTGGAGGCAAGAAAGACCTGGCTTTGCCTGCGCCTTCTAACCTTTGACAAGTTCAGTAAGTCTCAGTTTCCTCTTCTTTAAAAGCAGATTTTATAATACACACACACAGACACACACACACACACACACACACACATACAGTACACACACACACAGAGTACACACACACACACAGAGTACACACACATACACACAGACACACACACAGAGTACACACACATACACACAGACACACACACAGAGTACACACACACACAGAGTACACACACACAGACACACACACAGAGTACACACACACAGACACACACACAGAGTACACACACACACAGAGTACACACACACACACAGAGTACACACACATACACACAGACACACACACAGAGTACACACACATACACACAGACACACACACAGAGTACACACACACACAGAGTACACACACACAGACACACACACAGAGTACACACACACAGACACACACACAGAGTACACACACACACACAGAGTACACACAGACACACAGACACACACACACATACACACAGACACACACACAGAGTACACACACAGAGTACACACATACACACAGTACACACGCACAGAGTACACACACACACACACATATACAGAGTACACACACATACACACAGACACACACACAGAGTACACACACATACACACAGTACACACACACACAGAGTACACACACACACAGAGTACACACACACAGTACACACACGCACAGAGTACACACACAGACACACACACACAGAGTACACACACATACACACAGTACACACACACACAGAGTACACACACACACACACAGACACACACACAGAGTACACATACAGACACACACACAGAGTACACACACATACACACAGTACACACACGCACAGAGTACACACACACACACAGAGGACACACACAGAGTACACATACAGACACACAGACACACACACAGAGTACACACACATACACACACACACAGTACACACACATACAGTACACACATGCAGAGTACACACACACAGTACACACACACACAGTACACACACATACACACAGACACACACAGAGTACACACACATACACACAGTACACACACGCACAGAGTACACACACACAGTACACACACACACAGAGTACACACACATACACACACACACAGAGTACACACATACACACTACACACACATACATACACAGACACACACACTACACACACATACAGTACACACACACACAGAGTACACACACACACAGAGTACACACAGACACACACACACAGAGTACACACACAGACACACACACACAGAGTACACACAAGCACAGAGTACACACACACAGTACACACACACACAGTACACACACATACACACAGACACACACACACAGTACACACACAGACACATGCACAGAGTACACACACACAGTACACACACACACAGAGTACACACACATACAGACACACACAGAGTACACACAGACACACACACACACTACACACACATACAGTACACACACACACAGAGTACACACACACACTACACACACATACAGTACACACACACACAGAGTACACACAAGCACAGAGTACACACACACAGTACACACACACACAGTACACACACATACACACAGACACACACACACAGTACACACACAGACACACGCACAGAGTACACACACACAGTACACACACACAGAGTACACACACATACAGACACACACAGAGTACACACAGACACACACACACACACTACACACACATACAGTACACACACACACAGAGTACACACACACACTACACACACATACAGTACACACACACACAGAGTACACACACACACACAGTACACACACATACACACAGACACACACAGAGTACACACACATACACACAGACACACACAGAGTACACATACAGACACACACACACAGAGTACACACACATACACACAGTACACACACGCACAGAGTACACACACACAGTACACACACACACAGAGTACACACACATACAGACACACACACACAGAGTACACACACATATACACAGTACACACATGCACAGAGTACACACACATACACACAGTACACACACACACAGAGTACACACACACACAGAGTACACACACATACACACAGACACACACGCACAGAGTACACACACATACACACAGACACACACACACAGAGTACACACACACACTACACACACACAGTACACACACACAGAGTACACACACACACACACAGAGTACACACACATACACACAGACACACACACACAGAGTACACACACATACACACAGACACACACACAGAGTACACACACATACACACACACAGAGTACACACACACAGTACACACACGCACAGAGTACACACACAGACACACACACAGAGTACACACACATACACACAGTACACACACGCACAGAGTACACACACATACACACAGACACACACACACACAGAGTACACACACAGACACAAAGACACACACACACAGAGTACACACACATACAGACACACACAGAGTACACACACATACAAACACACACAAAGTACACACACATACAGACACACACACACAGAGTACACACACAGAGTACACACACATACACACAGACACACACACACACAGAGTACACACACATACACACAGTACACACACACACCCTCTGGGAATTTTGTGGAGTCAAAGTTTGATAATATTTTCTTGGCACATGGCAAATAGATGTTCGGAAAGCTTCACTGAAACCCTTTTCTCTCTTCGAACTGATTGTTTTCTATCTTGTTTTGTTTTGTCATCCATTTCTTGTTCACTGTCACATACACATCAGATTAGTGACTTACTAGAATGCCATCAACAACTCTCACCACCGGAAATTCTTGTATTCTTCATAAACTTACATCTATCCCTGAAATTCTTCTCTTGATCTAGCTTACACTTCCTTTCTCGTATTTATAGAAAGAACTTTAGTGAACAATTTTAAGCAAAGATGGCCATCAATAATTAAATGAATTAATAATTAAATAGATTCAGTCTTGTCCAAATAGCACATAGGAATTTTAACATGGTCTTTTTCATTTCCATATAAATTTTAATATATTTAGTGTGTAATAACTGCCAACAGTAGGTGTAATTGATATATTAAAACATGTAAGACTATAATACAGATTTGTACACTTGATGACATGGATACTTCGTTAAAGTAACCAAAATGTGAAACAAAGACTGTTAAGCTATTTTAGTCTTAATAATGGCTAAAAAAACTTTTTTGTATATTTAGTCCTGTTGTTCAGTTCTTAACATTCCCAAACAAAACCTGTAATGTGATTTAGTACTTGGTTGTAGACATGTCTACGTTAAAATAAGTCATAATGGAAACATTTTGCTTCATATTGTAGGCCTATACATTTTATATAGCTGTGGTTATACTTAAATTTTATGTAACTCTCCTGTTTACTTAAGACTATGCGAAGTAAGTAAAGATAGTAAAGAACTCACAAAAATATATTTCCCCCAGTCTGCTTAACACTGTCTAGAATTTTAGCTCCCAATTTTCAGAGCTTGGTTAACACGCATAATGCTATACTTACTATGAACATGTTGTCATATTCATTATAACTATAAATGGATTCAAAGGTAATTGCCAAAATGTATAATTACTAATATATTCATATTGCACATTTTTATGTAAAATAGTAAAACCAGTTTTTGTCTGAAAGCATATTTTGTGCAATTACTAATAGGTCATATTAATTCAGGTAGCAGCAGTGAAATGTATCTTGTTTATAAGCTTTGCATTTAAGACATTTTTCTTGCAGGGATCACCTCCTAGTGTGAAAGTTTTCCAAAGATAATAGCACATCAATTCAAAAGTGTAATAGATTTGAGACCACAACATACTATCAGCATGAAGAAGTAGTTTATCTGTCTCACTAACTCACTGTGTCACAGCTAGAATCATTACATATTTGTTCTTTTGTTTTCACATCAAAGTACATAGTTTACATTGTAATGTTGGTTGCTTATTTTCTTATTTAAAGTGTTTATTTTTAAAATGCATACCAGAATTAATTTTTGGTAATAATAGAAGAGGCACTTTAGTGGGACTCTAAAATATTTTCTTTTTATAATTGCATAGTATGCATAGTATATTACTTCCTGTAAGACATTTATCATTATGGTATTAATGCCTTTATATTAGAAACAATCCATTTTAAACAAAATGGCCAATTTTTAGAAAATTCACACACACATAGACATTTACTTATGTGCCTTTCTTAGAATCATCCTTTTTAAAAGTTAGCAGAAATCCAGTGATCAAAATTCAAGGAAAAATAATGAATTTTAGTTTATTACTGACTTACTATGAGTATGTTTTATTATTAATTATTTCTTAGCTGTGTCATCTTTGTAATCGAGCCTTGAGACAAGCCTTTTTATTTTATTTATTTTTTTTTTTTTTGGGGGGACGGAGTCTCGCTGTGTCACCCAGGCTGGAGTGCAGTGGCGCGATCTCGGCTCACTGCAAGCTCCGCCTCCCAGGTTCACGCCATTCTCCTGCCTCAGCCTCCGAGTAGCTGGGACTACGGGCGCCCGCCACCACGCCCGGCTAGTTTTTTGTATTTTTAGTAGAGACGGGGTTTCACCATGTTAGCCAGGATGGTCTCGATCTCCTGACCTCGTGATCCACCCGCCTCGGCCTCCCAAAGTGCTGGGATTACAGGCTTGAGCCACCACGCCCGGCCAACCTTTTTATTTTTTTAGATCCCATTTCCTTATTTTTATTTTTAGTTACAGCTTTTTTGTCAAGTATAAAGCTACTGCCAGTGGTCACTGAAAAAGTTAATTAAAAACTAGTCCTCCTAAATCTTTTTACTTTCCTCATACCAGTTAATGACTCTTTAAGTTCTCCTGCACACACTCCTGAAAGCATGTTTTAAAATTATTTCTAAAGGTTGAAAGAAAACACTTGCTCTTTAACTCTAACAATAAGAATTCAATGTGGAGTATTTTTTTCAATTACACTGGTTTTTTCGCTCCCTCCAACCTCAGTAAGAATTCAGTTTCTTCACGTTGCTTCATAGATCCGAAGCTACCATTGCTGCAGCCTTTTTGAGGGTATGGTGGGACATCCACTGCAGCCAGCACTGGAAAGCATTATCTTAATTGTCACTACGTTGTCCTCAGCAGTTTCAAAGAGGAAGAGTTAGGGAAAAGGCATGTTTCTCAGAAAAAAAAAAAATTATTATATATATGTATTTCTTTTTCTTCTCAAAATAGCAGATACATAAAGTAAAAAGAGATTATATTTGTGTGTGTGTGTGCTTACACATTCCATTTAAATATTTAGAATTGAGTTTTTCAGAAGACTGTCTGGTAGTAGGTAAAGAGAATGATTAGAAGTAGTTCCTTTTTTAATAGAAATTTTCATACAGGTAATAAATTGAAACAAGGTTTTTCGAGGAAAAAAGAATATATAAAAACGACCCCAGCCAGAAAGGTTGAGAGTAGAGAAATAGTACTCTCTCTGTGAAGAAATTAGTGAAACATTTTGGGAAGTCGTAAATGCCCAAGGTAAAGTATCAACTGGACTTACATGTGGCTCAGAAATCCAAGTATTGAGTTCCAAGAGAAAAGGAAAGAGAACCCCTTAACCAAGGTACTTGTGAAATAAGATGAGTGCTGATGAGTGGTTTTAAAGCAAATGGAAATGTAGGTATATGGAACATAAAGAAGACCCAAAAGGAAATAGATGCTGGTATCTCATTTGGAGATGAAGTAAAGGCCAGTACACATGGCAGATACTTAAAAGTAGCAATGACATTAGAAAGGGTAAGGGAACTGATTAGGGAAAACTTAACTAATAGTTGAAATTGAAAGGGAAGAATAAAAAAGGGGGGATGTTGAAAGGAAAAAAAAGAGTGAGATGGCATAAAGCAATGAAAAAATGTTTAAGCCATTTGACTCTGAGATCCAATGGATTGAGCCTTGTATAATTCATTTGTTCTAAATTGACTACTCGAAGTAAGCTACCGGCAGTGACTTTCTAAGCAGGAGTCTTGAATTGATTTTCTGATTCGTTATACAATCTTGAAGGAGGGGGACTTGAAGTTAAACTTAAGCTAGGAAACTAATACGCTAATACCTTACTGCAGTGATTCTCAGAGTGTGGTTCCTGAAGCAGCACCATCAGTTGCTGGGGTCTCACCCCAGACCTACTGTTTTAACAAGCCCCCCAGGTTACTCTGATGTAAGCTGAAGTTTGAAACCCACCGCTTTAATGTATGGAATGGTCTCTCAGTTGCATTTCTGCTTCTGTTGGTGTTCTGACCCTTTACCACCGCAGTTCACAAGCCCTGCCGAAACCGGCGCTGCCGTATCATTCTTGTTGAACTGTTTTCATGTAAAAGGTAGGGAACTGTAGAATACCTTTTGCGAGCTTCTGCAGACACTAGTGTGGGTGGGCTTCTCCTGGAAAATTCCCAGCAGCCTCTGCAGTCTTTCAGTTCAGGAATCTCACAGAGCTTCTGAGGGCCAGCATCCTCGGCTGATGGAGAATTATTTCCAAATAGCTAGGCATTTGAGCAGAGTGAATAACTGTGCTAGATATCACTGGATGTCTATTGAGAATCTGTTGCCAAAAGGTAAGGAAAACAAACAGGAACCCAGCCTTGAATAAGAATGGGTAATTTTCTATAGGGGCTTTTTCTTTAGTTTTCTGTTTAATAGCTGCCAGAAATTTCCTATTCCTTTCATCATTCTCTAAAGCACATTATTTAAATAAACTATTTTTGCAGCCTTTTAATTAGTTTTGGACACATTGCTAAGTATACATTTAACAGATAATCCAGTTGGCTTTGGAACTTAAAATTCAGAATTTGGTAGTGAAAATCCTAAAGATTATGATAAAAACAGGTTTTAAGCATTCACAATGCATGGGTAATAGTTAATATCATGTTTCAGATACATTCTTTGTTTCAAATACATACTGACAAATATTTTGGACTGACTTACTTTCTGTGATATTTAATAAATGCCCAATTAGAGACCACAAGGAATCAAATGAGTAATAGTAGGCACTGTGGAAGGTAACACACTAACAATTAAGAGTTATATATTTTAACAGTACTTTTAAAGCATCTTATCTTAAAATGAACTCTAGGAAAACCGTCCATTGTCTTGATACCATCAAGTGACTAAAACCATTTTGAACTCAGTAGTTAATTTTAGCCTTCATATATTTCCAGGTAAATTTAATCCACAAGTATGGGATTCATTTGCTTTAGATCTGAAAAATGTCATTTTGGAAAAGTCGTTTGATGTTGAGGAAATCTTGTGAGACCTTTTAATATGCCTCTTAATCCAGAAAGTTGTATTTTGCCGGAAGGAAGAGGAACCTATACCTTAAAATTTCCTCAGCTCTTAAGTGAGAACTTTTGGATATTGAAAAGGTTGTAAATTTGGCCAAACATGGCCAATCTTTCTTATTCACACATTGTCTTTGAAATCAAAACATCTAATTTGAAGAAAGCAATCTATATTCTAGATTACTTTGTATTGATTTACCTACATGTGTCAGTAGAAAGCAGGACATCAAGGGATTTTATTTAATCAGGTCACATTTAGTTTAATGTAAATGATTCTTTGTCCAAGAAAGAATATAAGAGAAAGAAAGCATCAACATTTCCTATGCAGTGGTGCCTTTCTCTCTATACGATATAATAGATGTTACTATGCAACACAAGTATTTTTCCAGGTGTCTGTATGTCACTAATAAAAGTTTCAGCAGTGCCTCAGGGACAGAAACTGAGCGCTAATTACTACACTCACTTTATCTTAATTATTTGCTTTGTTTGTTGATCTCCAAAACTGTTTTTAACACTATATAAAACACTGAAGAAAACAAACTATTTTCTGTGAAGATAACCACTTATGAAGTTAATCTAATTAGAATTTATTTCATTCAGTAGTTACACACTTTCTTTTTTATTTTTATGTTCTGTTCTAATCTCCTATTGAGGAAATGACTCAGACCACTTTGAATAATGCTGTAACACATTTTCCAGGGATGCTTTTCAATTGGGTCCCTATAATTTCTAATTTATTAAGCTGTATTCTTGATATTAGAGGTAAAATGATTATATTAATCCCCTGAACAAAAGACCAGTATTAACACATTTTTCCTAGTGACTCCTATAAACTTTCAATTTAATTATGTATTATGACTGACTTAATTTTGTTAGCATCTTCTAAAATAAGCTTTGATATATTAATATTACATGTGATATAGAAAAGTACCTTTAAATTTCCTTGATAATCTGATTATCTTGCCACTAAAAATCTTATGATGGTAAGTTGTATGGTTATTACTTTGAAAGACAAAATCAATCAAGTGAACAGCTACTAAGGAACAAAGCATGCCTGCTAAGAGATGAGGTTAAAAAAGAAAAAAAGCAAAACAAATTATGAGAAGCAATTGTAAGTGGCTGAGATAGGAGACAGTTTTAACTGGACAAATAGAGGTGATTCGATATACTGTGCGGGTCCAAAATTTAAAACATGATGTTTCATTTGAGGGTAAAAGAAAATTTGAAATGAAATGTTATTTTTGCCTCTTCTTTGCCTCTGCAAAGCAGATTAAAAGAAGTTGAGGTTTAAGAACACAGAACTTCTCTGCTCAGCAAAAAAGAAAAAGAAAAGAAAGAAATGCTGTAAAGGAAAGACTGCGGATCCCCGACAGATTGACTACTCAGGGGTGGGAGTTGGGGAGCAGGAAAGAAGAGTAATTAAAAATTACCCAAAGTCTGGCAGTTAGAGAGACTTAAAAGACAGTTACTAAACAGTAACCTAGAAGGCAGGGATGGGGACAGCAAAAAAGATGAGGAAATTCAGTCCTTGTCTTTACTAATTTTAAATTTGCAACATGACCCATAGAGGTATACATCATGGAATGGGTTAAAAATAGGAGCTAGAAGGCCGGGTGCAGTGGCTCACACCTGTAATCCCAGCACTTAGGGAGGCTGAGGCGAGCAGATCACGAGGTGAGGAGATCAAGACCATCCTGGCCAACACGGTGAAACCCCGTCTCTACTAAAAATACAGAAAAAAAAAAAAATTAGCTGGACGTGGTGGCACACACCTGTAATCCCAGCTACTCAGGAGGCTGAGGCAGGAAAATCGCTGGAACCTGGGAGGCGGAGGTTGCAGTGAGCCGAGATCACGCCACTGCACTCCAGCCTGGCAACAGAGCAAGACTCCATCTCAAAAACAAAAACAAAAACAAAAATTAGAAGCTAGATTAGAGGTAGAAGCTAACATCAAAAGATAACTCTAAAGCTAGATCAACAAAGAAACAAACCTTTCAACTTAAGAAGACGTAAGAGCAACTATTAATTGTGCTTAACATAGAGTCCTCCTTCCTATTTATGTTTTAGCTTCTACATAGCATTACAAGTTAATGACGCAATGCAGCTCCACCGTTCTTGTCTTCTGCTTGTTGTTGTTGTTAAATAGAATCCCCCCTCAAGATTCCAGAGCCACAAAGCAGCTGTTAGTGTTCAGTGACCTTCTGCACCAGCTGTCTTTTGGGCTTTGAAATTGATTTTCCTCATCTCAGTCTCTGATAGTCTCTCTTCAAGTGTGTCTCTAGCTCATCACCAGAGTGAAAACAGTGGCACAAATGGCTGAGGAACTGGAGGCAGGCTCCATGCAGGGCATCATTTAGCTCACGCCTGTAATCCCAGCACTTTGGGAGGCCGAGGCGGGCGGATCACAAGGTCAGGAAATCGAGACCTCGGTGAAACCCCGTCTCTACTAAAAATACAAAAAATTAGCCGGGCGCGGTGGCGGGCGCCTGTAGTCCCAGCTACTCGGGAGGCTGAGGCAGGAGAATGGCGTGAACCCGGGAGGCGGAACTTGCAGTGAGCCGAGATCGCGCCACTGCGCTCCAGCCTGGGCGACAGAGCAAGATTCTGTCTCAAAAAAAAAAAAAAAAAAAAAAAACATCAGAACAAAAGGTGTGCTCAGTGTTAAAAGAAGCCGCCGCGGCTGCTGCTTTATTGCTGAATACAATGGGGAATATTCTCACAGGTTCACTTTTTTTCATTCCCAAATATGGTCTGAGAAGTAAAGAAAATTTCTGCCTTTATTCTACAAACCTCATGTGGATGCCAGGTCAAAACCATATGTTTTTGATAGTAATTTTTGCAGAATTTTTTATGTGTGAGAAGCATATTCCCAAAGCTATATGACTTGGCAGAGTCACAGGATGGGGAGAGACTAATGACACACAAAAATGTGTGCTTTATAGAGAATTAGGTGATGATAATTTCCTTGTGCGGAAAGTCAGTGTCTGTTCTCCATATAGCTGAATTTCAGTATTCCGTTCCTTCGTTAAATATTTGTAGAGTTCCAAACATAAAGTAACCATTGTGTTGGACCTTGAGAATGGGTAAAAAGAAGTCCTTGGGCTTAAAGACACATTAATCACAATATGCGCTTTGGCAGTGTTTCATACAGTGCAATGAAAGAGCCATTGTTGCCCTTGGAAAGAGGGTATCCTTGCTGAACCCCAAAACTAACAGAGTTCTACCACATCTGAGATCAAATATTCTCTGCTATAGAAAATATGCTGACACAGATCATAGTAATGTCTAAGAGATTTTTACGTGTCTATTTTCACGTATCTAGTTTGAGGCCTCATTTTACCTGAAGGAATCAGTCTGCACAAAGTGACACCATTTGTTTGTAAGTAGTTTCAAAATACATCAGTTTAAACAACCTTTACTAATTCTTTCTTTACTTACATACTAGAAAGTGATCTGAAAATACTGAAGTCTGGTGATTTTATTCTTTGATTGATTGACTGATTTTTGAGACAGGGTCTTGCTCTGTTGCCCAGGCTGCAGTATAGTGGTGCAATCACAGCTCACTGCAGCCTCAAACTTCTGGGCTTAAGCATTCCTCCTGCCTCAGCCTCCTGAGTAGCTGGGGCTACAGGTGCATGGCACCATGCTAGGCTGATTTTTTAAGAAAATTTTATCACGCCTGTAATCCCAGCACTCTGGGAGGCTAAGGCGGGTGGATCACCTGAGGTCAACAGATCGAGACCATCCTGGCTTAACAAGGTGAAACCCTATCTCTACTAAAAACACAAAAAACTAGCCGGGCATTGTGGCGGCGTCTCTAGTCCCAGCTACTCGGGAGGCTGAGGCAGGAGAATGGCGCAAACCTGGAAGGCGGAGTTTGCAGTGAGCCGAGATTGCACCACCGCACTCCAGCCTGGGTGACAGAGCGAGACTCCGTCTAAAAATTAATTAATTAATTAATTAATTAATTTAGTAGAGATGAGGTCTCACTGTATTGCCCAGGCTGGTCTTGAACTCCTAGGCTCAAGCAGTCCTCCTGCCTCATTGTTTTAAAATATAGTGCACAGGTGATTTGACTTCTCTTCCCATGTTTTGTAACATTTCTGTATTTATTATGCACGTACATCATCAAGGCCCCAGTGTGATATACACAATCAGATTTAAATCTCAAAAGCACCTCTCCTTTGTGACTAATCTGAGTACAGTACAGTCCCCAGTCTGAGGAGGGGTACTTCTGAGATTGAAAGTCAGTGGCTGGCCAGTCATGGTGGTTCATGCCTATAATCCCAGCACTTTGGGATGCTAAGGCAGGAAGATTGTTTGAGGGTAGGAGATTGAGATCAGTCTGGACAACATAGGGAGACCCCCATCTGTACAAAAATAAAAATAAAAATATTAGTCGGACGTGGTGGTGCACATGCTGTAGTCCAGGCTACTCAGGAGGCTGAGGAAGGAGGATTACTTGGGGCTGGGAGGTCAAGGCTCCAGTGAGCTGTCGTCACACCACTGTGCTCCAGCCTGAGTAGCTGGAGTAATGTTAGAACAAATAACAAAATATACAGTCACAAAGATGTAATTTTAGAATATTACATCTTTGTTTTGAACAATATCTCAAAGTTGCATTTTCCTCTAAGAAAAATAATAATTGCAGCTGGGCATGGTGGCTCACACCTGTAATCCCAGCACTTTGGGAGGCCAAGGCGGGCAGATCACCTAGGTCAGGAGTTCAAGACCAGCCTGGCCAACATGGTGAAACCCCGTCTTTACTAAAAATACAGAAATTACCTGGCATGGTGGCACATGCCTTTAATCCCAGCTACTCAGGAGGCTGAGGCTGGAAAATTGCTTGAACCCATGAGGCGGAGATTGCACTGAGCCGAGATCACACCACTTCACTCCAGCCTGGGTGACAAGAGTGAAACTCTATCGCAAAAATAAGAAAAATAATAATTTCATAGCAACTCAAGCCCTTGCCAAGATTGGTGATCTCATGATCTATTGATGTCTCAAATTTTGGAAATTTAAACAGAGCTGTCTGATTTGAAATCAGCATCTCTCAAACTTACTGTCTCTCACATAGTGGATGTTCACATGTTTTTAGTGTTGAGGCTAAGTTCATAATCTTGAGAGTCCCATAGGCTCAGATTCAAATCCTGTCTCCCATGGAGAAACAATGTACTTTGAATAAAGCTAAAACACGTATCCCAGGCTTGCTTTTTGGTTTTTATAATTTCCAACCTTATTTATTGCTATTTTATATATTTTATGATTTCATTCCTTTATTAGCTGTGACCTCTTGGCCAAGGTACTTAACTTTTTGAGGCTCACTTTTCCTCATCTGCATAGTAGTCACCATTTTACTTATGTTACACATATTTATTGAACACCTATAACATGCCAAGAACTTTTTAAGTCTTGTTAATGCAGAGGTGAATAGGACTTCATAGAGTTTACATTCTAATGCGAGAAGACAAATGATAGATTTGTGGAGTGAGTATATCATTCGTAGTCCATCAGTATAGCACGTTAGAAATACAACTTTTAAAAATATTTATGTTTTTTATTTTTATGTTTTGAGACAGTTTTTTTTGTTTTTTGTTTTTTGTTTTTTGGTTTTTTTTGAGACAGAGTCTTGCTCTGTCACCCAGGCTGGAGTGCAGTGGCACGATCTTGGCTCACTGCAAGCTCCACCTCCCGGGTTCCCGCCATTCTCCTGCCTCAGCCTCCCCGGTAGCTGGGACTACAGGCGCCCGCCACCATGCCTGGCTAATTTTTTGTATTTTTAATAGAGACGGGGTTTCACCGTGTTAGCCAGGATGGTCTCCATCTCCTGACCTCATGATCCACCTGCCCGGGCCCTCCAAAGTGCTGGGATTACAGGCGTGAGCCGCCGCACCTGGCCCTATTTCCTGAGACAGATTCTTACTCTGTTGCCAGGCTGGAATGTAGTGGCGTGGTCTCAGCTCAACGCAACCTCCATCTCCTGGGTTCAAGTGATTCTCCTGCCCCAGCCTCCCTAGTAGCTGGAATTACAGGTGCCCACCATCACATCTAGCTAATTTTTTTGTAGTTTGTTTGTTTGTTTGTTTTTTAGTAGAGACAAGGTTTCACTGTGTTGATTGGGCTGGTCTCGAACTCCTGACCTCGTGATCCGCCCGTCTCAGCCTTTCAAAGTGCTGGGATTACAGGTGTGAGCCACCGCACCGGCCCGTTTATGTTTCATTTTAGGTCTCATTCCTAGAATCCTCTCTTCAGGCAGTTTGGGTCCCTCCCTCCCCTACCCCAGCTCCTCCATGGTACTCTGAGCACAGCAGGGAGCTTCTGGTGTTAGACTCTCCACTAAGACGTCGAGTTTTCATGCTGTCTGTCTGTCTGTTTCTAATCCTCCTGATATTACAGGGGTCACCTTCGTTCCTATCTGCGAGACCCCTGCTTGTCCAGTGGCACACTCTGCCGTCTCTTTGCTACTCTTGCAGCCCATAGAAGTAGTTCCGCTTCTTAGAAATTATGCTCAGGCACAGGAATTGGCAAGGCTCCCTGACTGCATCACCTGGATGCTTCATGCGTTCATTTCCCTTTGAGATCCTGTTATCGCCTCCGTTCTCTGTCTGAGATGTAAGTGTTGGAACCAAACTGTCAATTCCCTCCTGGGCAGGGGTTGCCGCGAAGGATCACCGACACGAGATTCACAGCAGAGAGTTATTTATTACTAGCGCGCTAGGGTTCCAAGCTTTAAGTTGGCCCTGGGACCCCGACTGCTTGTTACAGGCTGTTTATATAGGCAAACACAAGTTTAAACACAGCTTATGGCGCGAAATTCAAACAAAGGCGCAAAATGATTGGGTTTAGCTATGGCCTGAGCAAGGTGTTTTATGCTAATTGGTTAGAGCAGGACCTTATGAGGTTTTTTTTCTGGAGTTGTTGATTCCGGGAACTTCGAGGCAGGGTGGGACCCCCGGAATTGGCAGGGTGGGACCCCATGAGGTTGTTTCCCGGAATTGGCAGGGTGGGTCCCTATCAGGGTGGGTCCTTATCGAGGCAGGGTGGGACCCTATCCAGAGCCACCTGGTGTTAATTTTTTTTTATATGAGGCCTAGTTTCTAAGTTTTATGAGGCCTAGTTTCATTAGGCACAGATTTTCTCTGCTCTCAGGCCTCTTGGATTTACACTGTAATCTCTGCTTCTCCAGGACTCACGCAGGGAGGCCAGGAGCGGGGCCTTTATCCCTGGGACACGGTACATCTTCAGCCAGTCTTCTCTTTCTCTCTTCCTAGCCCTTAATAAAATGAAATATTTTTTTCTAGTCTCAGGGGAATCTTTATTTTCTAAATTCGGTTTATTCCTGACATGTTGGGTACATCACAAAGCCTCTCCATTCCCACTTTCCCCCGGAGGGTTTTCATGGGACCAAAGACTGAGGTAAGGGGCTCCGTCGTTGGCCATGGGCCTGCAAACCTGTCACTACGGGAGTGTTGCGTGTTTCTGTACACACAGCTTTGCCAGGTAGCTCTCTCTGCTGCTCTCTTCCCTCGAGCATGGCATGGAAGCAGCAGGAAGAGCCTCAGACTTCCTTGGAGTCTCGTCGCTTCCCCCAGGACACCACCCACGAGGCAGAATTCAGGCTTCTCTTCCTGGGCCCTGTTGCTCCTCTGCTGTCACCAGCTCCCCTCAGGTTCTGCACCTGCCCCCAGTGTGGACATATTCTCCTTTCTGGAGGGAAGCCCTTTCTCCCCTCACACCATTTTCCTCCCCAGTCCACTCTCTTTCACTCAGCCATCTGGGCTTTAGAAAACCGGTAAGAGACTTAAGCTATTTCTTCCTTCATCTTATTTCATTTCTTCTGGAGGCAGTGAAATAAAACTAGAACAAGAAGATTGAGGCAGAGAAAACAGAGAAAGGGAAAAAAGTCAGGAGGAAAAAACATACTTTCAATAGTACTTCAGAAACTTGATTTACCGCACAAATAAATAATGGGATAACTGATTGTAATAACCACTTTGAAGAAAATTAACATGGTAATACTGTGAAGAGTAGAGGGAACAGGGCTTTGGATTGGATGGTCAGGTAGTAACATCTGAGCTGAGACTTGGAGGATAAAGGCTGAAAATACAAATAATCATTTTATTCTTCACTGCATTATGGTGAAAATTGTAGTGAAACAACAATACAGTGCTTAGTAGGTACTCAGGAAATGGCCGTTATCATTATTAATGAAGTCGACAGAATGGACACCTATCACCTCCATCGGTGATACCAGGAGGGGTCAACCCAAACTGAGCGAATGCCAAAGCCCACATAGCCCCAGCCACCGGGCTGTGGACCAGTACCGATCCGCGGCCTGCTAGGAACTGGGCCACACGGCAGGAGGTGAGTGACAGTCGGAGGAGGGAGCATTACTGCCCGAGCTTCGCCTCCTGGCAGATCAGTGACAGCATTAGATTCTCATAGGAGCACGAACCCTATTGTGAACTGCACGTGCGAGGGATCTAGGTTGTGTGGGAATCTAATGCTTGATGATCTGAGGTGGAACAGTTTCACCCCGAAAACATCCTCTCCACCCCCCATTCCTGGTCCAGGGAAAAATTGTCTTCCACGAAACTGGTCACTGGTGCCAGAAAGGTTGGGGACCGCTGCAGTAAAGTAAGCAAATTGTCCCACAGTCACAGGAAACGTCAGTCCTTTTCCTATGCTTGGCAGAAATGATCCTTTGGCCCTGTGAAATGCATGCGCCAGTGTTTGCCAGGACTTTTTAGGGTGGAACTTCCAGAAGATAATAACAGGATCTCTGTCCAATTACATGGATCTGTCCCAGCTTCACAGGAGGCATGCTTTGCACCCTTTAGTCTGCCTTTTAAATCCTCTCAGTGGCGTTGAGGGAATAGGCTGTTTCTATGGGCTGCTGAGCCTCCTGCTCACTCTTCATGTATAATCCTGAAAAGAGTGAGAATCTAGATCCGGGCCAACATGACTCATAGGCCAGGTCCAGCCCTGTTACTTGTTTTTGTACTGCTTGTGAGCAGAGAATGGTTTTCACATCTTTAAATAATTGACAACATGAAAAGCAAAGAGGATTTCATGACATGGGGAAATTCTATAAAGTTAAAATTTCAATGTCTACAAAAAAGTGTTACTGGAACAGAGCCAGAGTTAAACATGTATGCATCGTCTATGGCGGCTTTCACGATATAACAGTAGAGTTCAGTGATGTCTCTGGAAAAGCCTAAAATAGTTACTCTGTGTCCTTTACAGCAAAAGTTTGCTGATGCCTGATCTAAATGACATAGTCCATCTTCTTATCCAGACTACATGCCAGTGTGTGGAGTCGCCAGTATGGAATTTGTAAACCAGGGAATTCATTGTGTCCACATTCGTTTTGATGATGTTACATTTTGAATTGGCATTTAAAATCTTCAAATTATACTTATGTGTCTTTTGAATAGAGACTGTGATATGTGATTTTGAGCAAAATAATACATAGCTAATGCTTTTAGAGCACTTACCTTGTGCTAGATACTAATGTAAACACTTTATATATGCATTATTTCATTTAATCCTTGGAAAATGCCTGTAAATTGTATGTACTGTTATTATGCCCTTTTTACAGATGATAAAACCAAGACACAAAATTTGAGTAACTTACCCAAAATCATGCAGCTATTTATAGGTGAAGAGTCTGGATTTGAACTCAGACAGTGTCATTTCAGAGCGCTGAATAACCGTGCTGAATATGAATATGGTAGGAGGTACTAATGCTGCCTCCAACATAGCACTTAATTCAGGCTATAAACTTTTAAATTAGCTTTTTAAAGTAGTTCGATGGGGAAATGGGCTCATAATACAGTTGCTAGTATAATTTGTACAAGTGACAACTCATCATTTGTGTCTGTTCTAATTTTGTGGTTGACAAAGCATTTTTTAGAGACATTAGCTGTTTTGCAACCCTATTAAAATAAGTAAGTCACTAGTGCCATTTTTTTACAGGTCGAGAAAAAAAACTGAGGCTTCCTAGGACCAGATGACTAGGAAATGATAGACCAGGGACTGATTTTCAATCCAGAATTCGTTCCACTCTACTGGCCTGTATTAGGCCAACGTTCATGACTTTTACCACATCTGTAGACTGGCTTCACTATTTTTCACTAAATAATTTTCTGGAGATTGATTCTTTGTAACTTTTAAATACCTATTCAGCCTCTTCTAAGTAATAATATACATAAAATAAATGAGTGTGATCCTTTTTTATTAATCAGATACTTATATAACACATTCCAAGCACTTTACTTTAAATATTAAGTCATTTAAGTTTCATAATAACCCTGTGAGGTAGATACTATTACCATCCCCATTTTATAGATTAAGGAACCAAAACTGACTTTCATTAACTCATCAGGGACACGTACCTACTAAGTGGTTAAGTGGAATTTAAACCTTGGCAGTCTGGCTTCCCAGTTCTGTCCTGTTAACCCCTTAATTTGTTTGATATATTCAGCATTTCTCCAGTATACGATAAGTACATGAGGATTAAAATTAAAGGTATTTAGCTCTGTCTTATCTAAAATGACCTTGCATAAAGGCTGTACCATCTCAGGTTGAAAGGCCTGTGTACAATCTGAATATGAAAGAGAGCACAGTCTGTTGACTTCATGGGATGTGCTAGGAACATCGTGGTAAGTGTCGGGATACTCACTGAAGATACTGTAAGTTACCAGCATAATATTAAATGTAAACCATAAAACAAATGGTGCTTTTGTAAAATTTGGAGACCTCTATTGTTAATAGGAATCTTAAAATTAGTTACCTTTCCTGAAGAATTCCATTTACAGTGCTCTTGTTACGTGACCACACAATTTCCACTTAAACATTGTCAAGGAAGAGAGCATATAACTTTTAGAGGCAGGTTGCTCTCTGTTGTATGGCTCGTGGTCAGGGAACATTTCTATATTTGATCCAAAATCTGCTTCACTGACCCCTTCATTTATTTAGGTTTGGTATTAGAAGGTGTTCCATGATTCCTTCCCTCTCCCTACCCCCAGCAGGTTCACATTCCTGATTATGTTTGACATAAGCTGTCAATAAAATAGTTTGAATTGTTTGAGAGCTGACCAACTGCCTGTAGCCAAACTTGGTTTTATTGTACTTATTAGCAGAGAAGCAGGCCAAGATGACAGTGTTTCCATGGACGTCCAGAAAATAAATCAGTGTACAGAAGATCAGCGTGATCATGCATACTCATGTTTATATAAGTGTGTAGTCTCATGAGTAGTAAATGCCCATGTAGCTACAAAGCAACAAGACTGGGTTTCTTTTGCTAACTGAAAATGCTCTTAGGGTAATTCATCATGGGACATTCCAAAATGGTTTTGTTCAGGAAATAGTGTGATTAGAAAGTCTTTAGAGTCTCTCGAGATGTCTACTTGAAGGGACAGTGATCATTTATATGTATAAATCCTGCTGTCTACATTAAAAATCAGTCTCTTTCGTGAGAGTCATTTTTATGAGTTAGATTCTTTGGTTAAAACATTTCCTTGATTTTTAATGCTTTAGGTTATATAGGATAAATTCTTTAAAAAAAAAAAAAAGGAGAGAGAGAGCAAAAGAGACAGAAGAGCTAAATACATCACGGTCTCTTGTCTCTCATATTGCAACATATTTGTATCTTATAATGATATTCTCCTTTTCCACAGGCATTTCCTATTCAAAACAGGAACAGGGACAACGCCACTGTTCAGTACTGCAACCCCAGGATACACAATGGCATCTGGCTCTGTTTATTCACCGCCTACTCGGCCACTACCTAGAAACACCCTATCAAGAAGTGCTTTTAAATTCAAGAAGTCCTCAAAGTACTGTAGCTGGAAATGCACTGCACTGTGTGCCGTAGGAGTCTCGGTGCTCCTGGCAATACTCCTGTCTTATTTTATAGGTAAGAACAAGTTCTCAGAATTACTTTGTCTGTAAATCAGGGTGTTACATTGTTTGATTACTTGTATTTATTCATTTGGTCTAGAAGCATACTATGAGGTTATATTTGGTGGAGGTGAGTTTGGTCATAATATATCATAAATCACAGAGTATTTTCAGTAATTTTCAGCAAATTTAGATACATAGAAAAGCAGGTTTTGTGGGTAGTTCATGTCCGTAAACAGTGAGGTATATTCTTGGACAAAAACTATAGGGTACATTTGTGTTTGACTTATCCCTTGTGAAACATGGATAGCTCTGTGGCATTTCATGTGCACAGAATAATTCATGTGCTTGCAGTAATGAACCCTGTGCAGGATTTCCTTCGATGCGTACTCAATAGGGAGCTCTCCACTACTTGTGATATTACAAGTCTCTCAGCTCACTCAGCCATCTAAATGTAAAACTCATCACTCAGGGCCATCATCTTGCACTCAGGAACGCTCTCCAGAGAACTGGGCGTCCATAAAGCAATGAATGGATTATATACTCATTCATATATGTGGATTTTTCTTCTCTTCTGATGTAGTATTGATCATGTTTTTCATTTGATAGTAACCCAAATAATGGAAGCTACTAATAGAAGTTGTAAATATTGCTTTTATTTAACCATTTCTTAACATATTTGAGCATTCAAACTACTGGAAATTGCTTTTTAAAATGCCAGAACTGACCACATTGTATTTTGATCTTCTTCTAAGTGTAGGGAAAGGCCTACTGCATTGAAATGCTAATGGTGTCCACTGAGATAAATCACTGGCTTTGTGGTTTATCCACCAGGAACAATAGCCAGTGATGCATCCTCAAGTTTACAAAGCAATTTGTGATGCCCCATGAAATTCTATAACTGAATAAGAGTATTGCAGAGCTGTATGTAGAATACTATGATGCTTTTGCAGTGGACCAGTATCTTCCTCTGGCTACAGTACTCCTATGATATAATTAGGCACTTTGGAAAGTGAAATAACCGTTTTGAGTCAGTGTTTAATGGGAAAACAGAATTGTAGAGCATGAGAGAACTTCAGAGACAGTTGAGTCAGGGATGGCAACTACGTGACATGTTATGCAGTAATTTTTCCAGTTCTTTGACCATGGCAGACATCGTTAATGACTCACAACACTTTCTCTCCTTAACCCGATTACATGCTGCTTGTCTTCATCTGAGTGCTTCATTCACTACCTCTGACCGCCTCTACCAACCAGTCAGAGGTCAAAGCAAGATGAAACCTTTCTCTTACCTTTCTGTCATGTTTTAATCTAAGTTCACTTTCTCCTTATAAAGATGGTCAACCAGATACTGAAGGGGTTATCACTTGACCAGGATCACACCCTAGTGAGACAATACTGCTGTTGTTTCATAACACAGAAGGTGAATGAGTAATTTCACAACAAAAATCAATATTCCAGAGACAGATTTCTAGTATTTGGTTAGAAAATGTATCAGCCATCAAGAGATTCTATTCTAGTTAGCTGTATATATTATTTGTGTCTGTCAGAAGTGTGCTGCGAAAGAATTTTAAATGATTCTGAAATGGACCGGTCATAAATGGGATGTAGTAAATTAAGAATATGTATTTGAGCTGAACAAGGAGACCACATGGGCACAGGGAAGGGAACAAGACACACCGGGGCCTGTCATGGGGTGGGATGGGAGGAGGGAGAGCATTAGTTAAAAACAGCGAATGCACACTGGGCTTTATACCTAGGCGATGGGTTGATAGGTGCAGCAGAACCACCATGGCACACATTTACCTGTGTAGCAAACCTGCACATCCTGCACATGTACCCTGCAACTTAAAAATAAAAAAGAATATGTGCTTGTTGCAGATTTTTTTTTTTTACTGTGGTGCATACCAGGTAGATAAATATGCAGGGCTGGAATTCGGTGTTAGGTTGACTGGTCAGGCATCCTTTCTGATTGATAAGTGTCTGTGTGCTTCCGGTTGTTAAATATTTTGAATATCAATTCTAATGCCATTTAATTTTATTTTCATGGTGTGACTAGCAGGAAAAAATAGCATTTTAATGTGAGATCAGTCACTGTTACCTGTGAGACTTCTACTCTTTTTAAGGATCCATTAGTGAATATAACTATCAGACTTCTAAGTAAAAACTCAAAATTTTTCTTTTTTTTCATATTGCCTGGTTTTACTTTTTAGTCATTAGCAATCTGCTTTATTCCTACTAGTACCATGGTCATAAACTCTTCCCTTCGCTTTTATTTTTCCCCACATGGCAACACGCAAATTATCTAGTTACTATACTCATGTAGGCTTTTCAGTTCAACAGATATTTATTGAACATTTGTTTTGATCTAGTTATTGTGCTAGGAATTAAGAAGATACAATCCCAGTGTTATCTAGCAAACATTTACTTTTATCTTCAAAGAATTTTCTCATACTTTTATCACTTTAACGAAGCACATGTATGCTTCAGATTTTCATTGGTCTTCCTACATTTAAAGGACTAACACAATGATTTTATTTTTAATCAGGTGAAAAACTTTCATTCCCTCATCAATTCACATGATAAATCTTTTTTGATTCAAGATGTTGCCTTTACCCTTGAAAAAAAGAACAGGACACTTCTCTCAGGGAAGGTTGTCCTTTTCTATTAAGTGTGCATGTAAAGCAGAGAGGGAGAAAAGAGACACTTGCCCATCCAGCCAGATCAGTCTGATAAACCCCAGAATCAATGGAGAAGACCAATGTCATCATGAGATTGACCTTGCAACCTTTAACAGAAACGCAGCCATCCTTAAGCTTTTTTTTCCATTCCCTTAGAATCCCTTCTCTTATATTGACTGTTAACATAAAGTAAAAGCCTAAGACATTAAAAAAAAGCTTGAGGAATTATTTCTTAGAATATTTGTTCTTACTTTCCAGTAAGATAATGAGAACTTACGACATGTAGATTTAACATGTCTCTCCTCTAAGGTGAGTTATCTCAGGATAGACAAGGTGAACAGCTTCTGAAAGAAAGGCAAGGAGGGAGGAAGGGAGGTGGACAGGTTTTGTTGTTTGTTTTTTCTGTTTCTTCAGAATTTCAGAGAGTAAAGAAAGACCTTAAAAAGTGAAAACTAATTGTAATCCCACAGTGCATGCTGTCAACTTTTCGGTGTATATCCTTCCAGATATTTTCCCATGTACATATACAGCTAGAGGTCCATATTTTTAAATGCATTTTATACTAGGCTTTTCTCATATATCATTCATTATATATCATCTATATAATTTTATTTAGTGGCTATTCTTAAATAACTAGTTCCCCAAAATACAGTGACTTATTTTCTTATGCCTGTGTCTGTGTATGTTGGCATGTGCATATATGCTCATTTGATCCAGTTTTTTATTGGGATAAATTCTTTGAAGGATATTTGCTGTACCAAAGAGTAGGCATGTTTTAAATTTTGAAAACCATGGCAACTGTCAGTTTGTGTAACCACCAGTGCTAGTCATTACCTCTATTTATCTATCTATCCTTTATTATGCATATTTTTAACTTTTGCCAATCTCTTAGGTTAAAACATTGTTATTTGGATTTATTACTAGTAGCGCTGAATATCTTCTCATACATTTATTGGCCATTTGTATTTCTCTTTTTGTGTGTGAATAGCCTCCACTTTTCTATTGGGGCTATTCTCCTTTCTTTTTGATTTAAAAAGTCTGTTTTCAATTAAGGATATGAATTTTTTGTCCCATGTTATATACTTTTCCAATTTATTATTAACTCTGATCATAGTCATTTTTACCATATTTCGTACAGAAGTTGTAAAGTCATCGCATGTATTTTTTTTCCTTTATATTTCTGGCTTTCAAGACATACCTGTAAAGTCCTTATTTAATCTAAGTATTAGTTTGTATTTATTTTTTGTATTTTTATTTTTTTGAGACCAGTTCTCACTCTTTATTTCTTTAAATTTCTGGTTTTCATGCCATACTTATAAAGTCCTTATCTAAGTATTAGTTTTTATTTATTTTTTATATTTTTATTTTTTCAAAGACAGGATCTCACTCTGTCTCACAGGCTGGAGTGCAATGACGCAGTCACAGCTCACTGCAGCCTTTACCTCCTGGGCTCAAGTGATCCTCCCATCTCAGCCTCACTAGTAGCTGGGACTACAGGCACACACCACCATGCCCAGCTAATTTTTTTTAATTTTTTTTAGAGACAGGATCTCCCTATGTTTCCCAGATTGGTCTCGAACTCCTAGGATCAAGCTATCCTCTTGCCTCAGCCTCCCAAAGTGCCGAGATGACAGGAATGGGCCACCACTGTGCCCAGCCGGTATTTTTTAAAATGTACTTCAGTTTACTCTGATACTTAATGGTTTTTCAGTAACTATTTTTAGGTTAACATTTTCCTGGCCACTCTGACAGATGTCAGAGGTTCAAATTAGCTCTTCTTTCTAGAAGCTCATAGTCAAGTGATAAGGACATGCATAAAAACTCTCGTTTAACCCCATACGTGCTTTCATACCAGCTTGATGAGCAAAAGAGAAGACAGATGATACCTACATTTCACTGAAGATTTGGGGGAAAGGCTTGATCTAGCACCTGATGACTGAACTGGAGCTTTGTTCACCTCATGCCAATGGCGAGTGAGAAAATGACCTTGAGATGAGGTCATCTGAGGAACGGCAAGGAAGAAACGTGAAACATCTGCCATGGTGCATGTGCAGTGCTTACCGTGCCAGGCGTTGTTCTAGAAACTGTATGAATTACCTCATTTAATTTCCACAACAACCTTAGGAGGTTTCTTCTTTTAACAAACAGGGAATCTGTGGCTTAAAGAGATGGCTCTCCTGAAGGCACACATACGAGGACTCTTACACTATACTGTCTCCTGTGAGGTTTTTTAAGAAGTAAAAATGGAGAAGAAATTGAAGAGATTTAAGCATAGAAGTGAAAAGGAATCACTTTTCGTTTTTGAAAGATTACTTCAGTGGCCTTCCAGAACACGTAATACAATGAAAGGAGGTCCAGAGTTGTGCTTTCCAAGCATTCCTGTGCCTGGGAATCGCCTGGGGACCTTGCTAAAATGCATATTCGGATTTAGCAGATCCAAAGTGAGCACTGAGATTCGTTTTTCCAGCAGGCTCTCACGGGATGCTGCTGTGCTTTTCAGACCACACTGTGAGTAGCACAGGTCTAGGAAATGCTGTCACATGTCCCATTTCATGACGGAAATGTTCTGCTTCCACACTGTCCAATTTAGTAGCCACTAGACACCAGTGGCTGTTGAGCACTTGAGATGTAGCTAGTAAGTTGAAGAAACTGAAGTTTAAATTGTACTATTTTTCATTAAACTCAAACAGCGACATGGGGCTAGGAACTATCATTTGGATAGTGCAAGTCTAGACAACCTGTTAGAAAACTAGCCATAACTGGGAGATCATGAGGCCCTCGTGGGATAGAGGAACAAGCAGAATTGAGAAAGCTGAGCTGATTCATGATAGAATAAATGTGACGTGCTTTCGCATATCTCAGTTTTTAACAATCAAATGTACATATGGTAAACTTCCTTGCAGCGGAGTCGTGTTATGATTTTCTTTGGATTACTGAGCCTCCAGTTAACATCCTTCACTAATCCATTAACCTTTGAGTGGCTGTGCCTTTACACAACAGAAATTCTACTGATTTCTAACCACAAATGTTAAGTTCAGTGATTATACTTAGTGATACAGACCTACCCAAAGAAATACCTGTTGCGTTTCTCTGGGCCCTGATATACTCATTCTTCTTTTTTTGGCTCTGAAATTTGAAAAAAAAAAAAAAAAAAGAGCAATAACCACCAGTTGTTCACCAAGAATGGCAAAAATGAGAAGCGTCTATGTTCCGCTTCTGTTCACAGTTACACAGTGGGTAGGAGTCTTGGTATTGTTCTTTGCTTACAGAAAGCTCTTTTTTCTGTGTATGTCAATGTCATACACATAGAAAAATGGCCAGAAATCCCTCATGAAGCATAAACATTATTAAAGCATTACTACATGCAAATCATAATAAATGCTTGGGATGATGCCAATTAAACTGCAAAAAAAGCCACTCAAATCAGACTTCAAATAACACCATTATAGACCTTTAATTTCTTGAGCATTTCTGTGCACTGCTAGGCAGAGTCAGAGAATTTCTCCATGTACAGTAGCACCAAAGGTATTTGCACATGAACTTTAAGGAACGCTAGAGAAAAAAATATGATCAGACTATATTACGGTGGTATATTTTCTCAATTATCTTGCCCTTTTGGCCAGGTTTTTCCTAACCAGTAATTCATTTGACAACAGAGTGTTTTAAATCACAGTTTTATTGAGACCCAGTGCACATACCGTGTGGTTTATCCATTTAAATATACAGTCCAATGGTGTTTAGTGTTACATGTCCACAGAATTTTGCAGCTATCATCACAGAACATTTCTCTCACCTCCAAAAAGAAACCCTGCATCCTTTAATAGTCACTCCCTATTACCTCCCAACACCCTAATACCCAATGGTTTTTTTTTTATCCCCACCAAAAATTTTTCCATAAAAATCTGAAATTTTTAAGGGACTGTTTTGTTAACTAATTGCCCAATGAAAACAAATAGCTCAGCTTTGTTTTTCTTACGAGCTCCTGACAAGTATAGCAAACCAGAGAACTACTCACATTTTTACTGTTCCTTTCATTTAAAAAATACATATGTAGTTATTTATTTCCTTTGAACAGCTGCTACCAACTGATTTCTAAAATACATGTTGTCATATGCCTGCTAAAAAGGCTGTTTAACGACATAAGCATTCCCTAGATCTGGCAAAACATAACCTGTCGAATCCAGGTTCATTGCAGTTATGATTCCTTAGCAGTTATTTGTCCTACTTCTGGGCCTATTTGCATTTTATGAACATTTTTACCTCTCTGTGTACTTTGAAATTGATGATGGTAGTAGCTATATATATGCAACTCAGGGTCAGAAGGGAAAATATGCCAACCCTTTATGCTTCATGAAAAAATCAACCATTTAACTATATATGGCAAAATAAAATGTGTCTGACGTTCTTTTTTCTTTTTGGACGTGTCTTTGTAATAAAAGTGCTGTTTTATAATGTTCTAGAACACAGCTGAGCAATGAATTACATACCATTTTTCACTACAGCTTCTTCCCTTCACTCGGAGTTGCATTATATTCAGAAAATGCATTTTTGTCTGAGATGGTATGGAAGCATTTTAATACTAACATGATTTCATCACATTGTAGGAAAAATGTATTGCCTATATTTTAGAGGATGGAAAATTGTAAGACTAAAAATTTAGAGTCAGTTTTTCAATATTTTATTTTGTTCTTGAATCCTTAAGGACATATTTAAGCCTGATTCAATGGTGATTAAAGACTCAGAGTAAAAGAATTTACCAGTATAGAAAGTAAGCTCCTCCTCTCCCCACGAATATAATTTATTTTACTCTTAGTTTGATATGAGGTCAGCTAAAGTAAATAACATATGACAATAATACACTTGGCTGGGCACAGTGGCTCACATCTGTAATCCCAGCACTTTGGGAGGAGGTCAGGAGTTCAAGACCAGCCTGGCGAAACCCCATCTCTACTAAAAATACAAAAAGTTAGCCAGGCAGGGTGGCACACACCTGTAGTCCCAGCTACTCAGGAGGCCGAGGCAGGAGAATCGCTTGAACCCGGGAGGCGGAGGTTGCAGCGAGCAGAGATTGCGCCACTGCACTCCAGCCTGGGCAACAGAGTGAGACTCTGTCTCAAAAAAAGAAAAGAAAAGAATGCACTTAAACAGATTGTGTTTACCATTTAAATATAGGGATCTCTCTGACTTGAAAAATATTCAAAGACAGAACAATAAGAAATACCTTTAAAGTCAGCTTACCTCCGGTTTATGCTAGATATAAATATCTTATTCATGAAATATAGTGAAGTTTTCTCTGTTTTAAACTATCATATTTGCAAAATGTAGCAACATCTCCTAACGACAAGTGGAAAGCATAATACAATATTTACCACTTCACTGCTACGTTGCATAAATATTTAATTGGTGTTGCATATGTCATTTGCTTTTACATTAGTGGTGCTAACAGCAGCATGTTCAGAGAGAAATGCCTGTGTAGAGAGGAGTGAAAGAAAAGTAAATGGCATACACAGAAGGTTAAAAAAAACTTGACAAATTACTAGGAATTTTAGAAGTGAATTCAGCACAAAACCTTTAAGTTTCATTGAATCTGTATCAAACAAAGGTCTCGTCCTAGACTATAACAGATCAAATAAAATCTAAATTTGTATAGAGTTTATTGTTCCCACATTGTCTTAGAATGTCTGCAGACTGCTCACCTTGTCCCTTTTCCTTAAAAATAAGATTCCAAAGCCAGACGTGGTGGCACGCACCTGTAGTCACAGCTTTCTGGGAGGCTGAGGCAGAAGGATCACCACTTGAGCCTAGGAGTTCGAGGCTGTAATGCCTGATGATCATGCCTGTGAATGGCCACTGCACCCCAGCCTGAATGACATAGCAAGAGCATCTCTAAAAAATAAAAAATAGATTTAAAAAAATTCCAGTTTCTTCTTTAGTAACTTTAGTAATATAACACCTGTCAGAAAAGGAACTGACCATTCATTCATCCGTCATTCATTCAACATTTATTTATCAGGTGACTACCATAGGTCAGACACTGTGACAGTGACAGCAGTGAAAATACATTCCTTGCCTCTTAGAGATTATATTCTTTTGTAGAATGCAAACACTGAGTAATTAATTACAGTTATAGTAACTATTTAAAAAGGAGAAATGTAGGAAACTAAGAGAGTGCATAAAAGGCAGAACTTACTGAATCTGAGCATTTAAGAAAGATTTTCCTGCTAAGGCCTAAATAATAACTCAGATTATGTGTTTTGGCAAATGCTGATGTAGGGACAGGTTCTAAGTGTTGTCACAGAAACCTAAATGTGACCCGAAAATATCAACCATCAGGAGTATTAAATCAATATATTGTGATATAATAAAGAGAAAATTTATCTGTGTCTTAGGGAAAAATGTTATTTTTTTTTTTAGTTTTCATTATTGACTTAGTTTACCTAGAACCCAGTGTTGCAGTTAACATCTAGAAGTAGAAATGTCACTTTGGAAATTTGGGGAAACTAGACCTAAAATTGCCACAAGAATCCCATAGTCTCTTTCTGTTTGTTCCTTTCTCTTAATTTCAGATAACATACATGCATACTTTAAGAATTTTATTTATAAAGAATTTCCAAAAAATATTTTTAAAAACTAGTAAAGGAGGCTGGGCGCGGTGGCTCACGCCTGTGATCCCAGCATTTTGGGAGACCGAGGCAGGCAGATCACCTGAGGTCAGGAATTGGAGGCCAGCATGACCAACATGGAGAAACCCCGTCTCTACTGAAAATACAGAATTAGCCAGGTGTGATGGCTCATGCCTGTAATTCCAGCTACTCGGGAGGTTGAGACAGGAGAATGGCTTGAATCCGGGAGGCGGAGGTTGTGGTGAGCTGAGATTGCGCCATTGCACTCCAGCCTGGGCAAGGAGAGCGAGAGTCCATCTCAAAAAAAAAAAAAAAATACACAACAAAAAAAAGTGGTAAAGGAAAAGATATCTGTGATTTCTTTCCATTCATGAGGACTCAATCTGTTTTGAAGAAATTAAAAACTTACAGATGTGTGTGTGTATCCTACATCTCCAAAGCTGTTTGGAGATAAGCGTCATGTTGCCCTGTGTTTGATAACTAAGGAGGTCAGCACGTCTCATTTTCATGATTGAGTTGGGCCTAAAGGGGCAAAGAATCTTACTCAGAGGCCCTGCCGTTGTGCATCTTCCCATTTTACATTCTGTACAGTGACTCAAAGAACAAGTATGTTTTTTTAGCTAGATCCACCTCTGTATAATACTAAGATATTTTCTGAGAGAAGATTTCATGTTATTAATGATAAGAACTTCCAGTCTTTCTGTTACCTGTTACATTGTGTCGTGGTGACTTACCTGGGAGGAAATTAATGCTCCTCTTCTGGTGGCTGTCTGTCAACCAGCCTGGCATGACATTGGCTGGCTCTGTCCTGGGATTGTCTTATCACCCTAGTACTTTAGCCACTGGCTGATCCTTTCTATTTTCTCCTCCACTGGGGGACCCATTCTCTTTATCACTTTCAATAAGCCTCCACCTGCCCCTGAAGGAGAGCAAGCCTTTCACACATTATCCTGCCTTTCCCGGAGAGACAGAAGGATATCCAAGGCTACCTAGAAGATTACTGCATATAATAGGTAGAATATGGGACTCTTGGTTTTGAGAGAAAATGATACAAGTGGTTTTGCAGATTTCAGATTTTTGCTTATTTTTACATGTATCTCCTTTTAATTATTTCTAATATCAAAGTCAATTTCATTAAACTTAGCTGTTTTTGAATATCTCTTCTAAATACTGAATTCACAAAGATGAGTAAGAAGTAATCTTTATCACAGTGATCTCACAATCTTATATGAGAAAATATAATTTCAAATTTGTATACCACAGTACAATTTATTTGTAAAGTACTGTTAATAAGTATAGAATCTCAAAGCAGCCAGATTTGTGTTTGTATCTCACCTTTGTCACTTACTAGCTATGTAGTCTAGGGTACTTAACCTTCATAAACCTGAATTTCTTCATCAATATAAACAGGTTTTGAAATAATACAGCTATGGGGAAAATTGAATAAAGTAATGTGCCTGGCAAAATGTAAGTGCTCAGTTAATTTTAGCTCTCCTCCTTCTTCTTCTTCTTTATAACAACCTAGTAAATTAAATACTATTATCTATACTTTTTTAAAAGAAACATCTTAGGCCCAGAAAATCAGTGACTTGTCCAGTCAGCAAATCCTTTAAAAGGAGCCATAATCTAGGTCTCATTATTTTTAAGTCCAGAACTTTTCCCACAGTATCATAGGGTATTGTTTCTTCTTAGGTTTAAGAATTTATAGATAGAACATGAACTGAAGAATAAATAACAATGAAAGACAAAGTGAGAAATGAATTCTATTTTGTATTCTTATTTTGTTGTATCAGATTATGTCATGAGGAAGGTCTCAGCAGATGTTAGCCATCTCTGACACTTGCCTTTCACCTCTCTTTTACAAATAAAGAGTAATTTTTGACCGGGCATGGTGGCTCACACCTGTAATCCCAGCACTTTGGGAGCCTGAGGCAGGCAGATCATGAGGTCAGGAGATTGAGACCATCCTGACCAACATGGTGAAACCCCGTCTCTACTAAAATACAAAAAATTAACCAGGTATGGTGGCATGCAGCTGTAGTCCCAGCTACTGGGGAGGCTGAGGCAGGAGAATTGCTTGAACACAGGAGGTGGAGGTTGCAGTGAGCCGAGATCACGCCACTGCACTTCAGCCTGGCAATAGAGCGAGACCCTGTCTCAAAAAAAAAGTAATTTTGCTGATTACTATTCATATCAAGATACACTGATTTTTTCCCTTAAGGTAATATAGAATTTCCTTTAAAAATAAATGTATTAAAAATTTAGGTCAATCCCTTAAAAAAAGAAGTATATAAATGTAAAATACTTATTTACAAAATAATAACTATAGAAGGTTCACAATTATAAAGGTGATCACATTTTTACAAACACAGGAATCGCTGCTGAGGGAACCAGAAGTGCTGTGGAGCTTTTCCACTGGGTTTCCCGATTTTATTCCAGATCCTTAATCTTTGTGTTAACTACATTTCTAGTTTTAACAAGTGAACTGCATGATATGGTTAGTAAGCCTATATGAGTGACATAGAATTTGTTTATAAAACCTAACTATATTGTTTCAGTCATTTCAAATCATCACAAATTTTACATTTTCCATTTTTAGAGTAATGATATTTTTAGATGCTTTTTTTTTTTTTACTTCAAATTCTTCATGATCTTGGAAAAGAGTCACATAAAGAGAAGCATTGCATGTTTAAAATGGGAAAGTGGGCCATTTATTTTTAGGAAAGGAGACTGAGACCACCAAATACAGAAACAGGCTGGCAGTGTGAGCAAGTCTCCCGGGGATCAGAGACTGCAACTTCCTCTGTGTTTTGCTTTGAAATATATTTCAAGAAATGCTCCATAAATATTCATTAATAATGGTTAAGTTAGTAATAACTAAGGAAAACTGCTCTCTGAGCGATCCCAGATTAAAGGGGAGCAAATGGAAAGCAGACTTCATAAGAATGTTTTTCTCCCCTGCCCAAGGAGTAAGATGAGATGCTCATGGGAGACTGATGTGATCTGTCCGAATAATCCTTACCTACAAGGTGTGCAGTCATCCAGAGGCCGAGTGGGCTCCACAGCCCTCTGCTTCTCACAGCCAGCCAAACTTGATAAGGCAGGTACCCACTTCATCTTTGTTGATTGAATGATAAACAACAAATCACACGAGCTGGTTGTGCCTACATTACTGAAGGATCATTGATTTTGTTTCAGGTTTCCTCTGGACATACACATGCACCTGTGCAAACACACACACATATACACACACTCACGAATCAGTGTCTCTCTCAAATGTAACCCCTTGGAGGAGAACTGGACCATTACATAGGAGCTGTTTTTCTGGATTTTGCCATGTTTTAATATACTGACATTCTTCTCAGGATCTCCATATTTCAATAGTTGGATCTTTCAATAATGGTGATTACAATGCCTTAAAATTTCAAAGAATTATAATTTTCAGTTTGTATATTTTACCATTTTTTAAAAAGCCAAAACAAGTGAAGAAATAATTTTATGCTTGAGTAAGTAGTAGCATACATAAACATTTGTTACTTTTTTTTTTTTTTTTTTTTTGAGACAGAGTCTTGCTCTGTCACCCAGGCTGGAGTGCAGTGGCACCATCTCAGCTCACTGCAACCTCCGCCTCATGGGTTCAAGCGATTCTCCTGCCTCAGCCTCCTGAGAAGCTGGGATTACAGGTGTGCTGCACCACGCCTGGCTAATTTTTGTGATTGTAGCAGAGACGGGGTTTTGCCATGTTGGCCAGGCTGGTCTCAAACTCCTGACCTCAAGTGATCCGCCTGCTTCAGCCTTCCAAAGTGCTGGGATTACAGGTGTGAGCCACCGCGCCTGGCCTATGTATGCAATTCTAAAGCTGTTATGGAAGAAAGGAATCCAAATGAAAGTTGAATGAGTGCTGCAAGCTTTAGAATAATGAGATAGATCTATTGGATTGCAATGGCAAAGCTGCAGGTAACTCACTAATGAATCCTCTGTTACATACATTTCACAGTAACAGCAAATTCAATATTTTGGGAAGCAGGGAATAACTCACAAATCATGTAAATGATTTCATTCTGTATTTTGAATGTTACTGAAATAAATCCTCTTACCATGCTCTTCATTATTGACAAGTGTTACCTGAAAAATTCTCTAGCTTGTAGATAATGGCTGACCCCTTTGGGCCACTGATCGTGATGGTTAACACTTTGTTCTTTCCATTAGATTGGGGAATCAGTCCTTCTTTTATGCAGAGAACAGACCCTTTAAACAAGAGAAAACTAATGAAACATCAGGAAAACGGTCGGTTTTAGAAATTCTAACTTAATTCTGTGACAGAAGCAACAGCTTGATTTTCGTTTTGTCAGCTTCAGCATTGGCTGTCAAAGGCAGCTCTGGAATTAGCATTTCCTGAGCCACATCCATTGGTGTCTTACACTGCATCCACGTAGTTCAGAAAGAAAAAATGCAATGAAACTTAAAAGTAGAATTGTTTAATGTTATCATTTATAAAAGAATCTGAGTCAAATATCCTGGCAGAAACAAACCTTCAAAGTTAAATCACTATGTGTTCCCATCAAGGCATTTTGATAGCCAATATGATTCTTTTTTCCCATTAATTGCATTATGCCAAGAAAGGATGGAAAGGAAAAACAGCATAGAAATATAAAATATTGGCAGCCATTCTGTATCTCCCTCCAAACCTGTTCGCTCATAAAGTCTACACTTTTAGAATGTTATCTTATAATGCAAAGAGGAACTTGCTATATCAAATGTTAGTTCTTTTGAATATAAATATCCTACAGTTGACAGAATAATTTTCTTTTCCTTAATGACAACTGGAGTGCATATTAATATGAAAGCTTTCAAAAGAAATATTGATTTAAAATAACAATATTTGGGTCAGCATTGTATAGAGTATTGAAATAATATTAGCCTTAAAAGTTAATAACAAATAATAACAAATTAGAATGCCAAAATATTGGCCAACACATTCTGTCAACATGTATATGAACACAGCAGGAAATCCAAAACGAAAGCTGATTTATGAAGAACTATGTGTTCCTAATGACAGTTTAGACCAGTAGGGGTCCAAGTTACAAACTGCAGTCTTTACATGCGATGCTTTCATTTTACATTGAAAGCTTGGTTTTACTCTGGATGCGTGTGTCCAATCAAATGATTGCCCTATATTTTAAGAGTATATTTCTTATTTTTTCTGTGAAATCTCATTATTACATATGGGCATCATGTATATTTATGTATTCGTGAAATTGATACATAAAATGAAACAATTCTGCATTCAAAGGCCAAGATATCCAAGGAATCGTATGTATAACATGATAGTTTGACTCTATGCAATGTAGTTTTAAAAATTAAAATCAAGAACAACTTTAGTATTCTAATGTGTTGGTATCTTATTGATGCCAGGTATTTTTGCCTGTGCTCAATAATTTAGCCTAAATATTTATGTTTTAAAATATATTAACATCATAGAATATAAATCTGGAAGAGACCTTAGAGGTCATCTAGTGCAAACCCTTCAGATTTTCTTTGTAAATGAGAGAGCCAAGCCTCAGAAAGATCCAGTAACTTGCCAAAGTTCCACAACTATTTAGAGCCAGAATTCAGACTGGGACTCCAGTCTCTTTTAATACAAACAAAAGGCCCCACAAGATGCAATAGACAATCTGTGTTGAAAACAGTGCACTTACCTATCTGATGTCAGACTCTGATTTTATTTTCTGCAACTTAATATGTTCCTAATGAGTCTTTCTCAGAAAGATTCCTTTTGGAAGTGTACCACAGTGGATGTGAAGTGAATTGCAAGAAAGGGAAACTCTAGCTCCTTGCTTGCTTGGATGAACTTTGAGGTTTGGGAGACTAAACAAAACGGAATGGCAGACATTTTCAGTGTGGTATTTTTAAAGTCAGTTTTTCTTACCAGAGTCTCTTTCCCATATTACCTCATCCTCTTTGTCTTTGTGAGAATGTTCACTTGATCTTGTAACATTAAACAGCATTTAACCAACCCTGGCAGACCCTCCAAGCACATTGCTCTGTGTTGCCAGAGCCTCAGAGCACACTCCTCAGGGTTCTGGTGGCACACGCCACCTTCAGGTGACTGATGGCTGGGTGCTCGCGTCTGTGTTCTCTTCACAACATCCTCTGTAATTTGCTCCAAGGTTCTGGCAATTGCTGGACTATGTCACCAGCTGTCATCACCCCTCCTTCCCATCCATTTTTGGCAGGATCTGGGAACTCAAGCATGCCAGTAGAAATAATAGTAGCTGTGGTAACAACTTCAGTGGCATGGTCCCCAGAGACGAGATCAAAATTTGGCACCTTTTTTTCTCAACATGGAGCTAAAAATGGCACTGAATTTGTTACTTGGTGGTATATAATTTTCTTTAATTACACATTTTGGGTTTCAAGTGTTCCACATGCTGGCTTTTAAGTGTCAAACCAACATATACAGGTTAAAAACAATGGCATGCCCCCTTTTTATTTTATGGGGAGGAGGCGAAATAACTATAAACCATGGATTCTGTTCGTCTCCAGCCTTGGAAAATAAAAGGAATGCATGCTGTCATTTCTCTCACTTCAATGGTCTTTGTGTGTAAAAAAAAAATTCCTTCATAGAATTTTACTGATAGATCTTTTTTAACATATTATCTCAAAATTATTTCAATTAACAAGGTTTTTTTCTTAATTATTGGAAAAATCTACAGAAACATACTAAGAGTTTATAGAATTAATTTTTTAATTACATACAAAAGATTTAATTTTTAATATCTTAAAATGGTTACAGTTCATGAATACCACAAGACAACCTAAAAAGATGCAGTCTAGAGTAGCCTATTTAGCTGTTAGTAACATAGGTTTTGACCATGATCAATGACTTAATATCCATGTAAGTCCCTCCTGAGTTGATAATACTATAATTTTTTTCTCATTGACTTGGGTGATAGTGTAAAAAGTATACTCATTAATTTTATAGATGACAAATGTCAGCTGTTACAACTTATTTTAAAGGGATTCCTGTGGTACTTCAAACTTTACTAAAGACAAAACAAATGGTTTTTATCTTCATAATTGTTTTGTTTTCTGGGTTTCTTTTTTCTGTTCATGATATCAGTGACTTCACTGCCCAAGCTAAAGTGATATCATGAACAGAAAAAAGAAACCCAGAAAGCAAAACAATTATGAAGATAAAGACCATTTATTTTGTCTTTAGTAAAGTTTGAAGTACCACAGGATTTCTCGGTAGCTCTAGTAGAAAAATGCAAAGTTTGAAGTATAGCTCAGTCAGGAAAGAATTCAGTGTTAAGAGATACATATTTCAAAGTCATCCATCCACATGGAATTGGGAGTTGATATTATAAAAGTGGTTAACATAAAAGGAAGGTCAAGGAAGGACTTTGGTGAATGTCTATATTTTGGGGAATACATGGAGGCATTGTGTAGGTCAGGAGTAGGCAGGTTGTGGAGTGGTTAAAAACAACCCTAAAAACCTGAATGGCTGTTATCAGTCTGTAATTGCAGCTGGGCTCAACTTAGCTGAGTGCCTCTGCCTCACAGTCTATAAGGTTACAGTCAAACCACAGACTGGGTCTGCTGTTTCATCTGAAGGCTCAACTGGTGCTGGAGGATGTGCTTCCAAACTCACACACATGGTTTTTGGCACACTTCAGTCTCTTATCACATGGGCCTCTTTATGAGGCTGCCTCATGATATGACAGCTGGTTTTCACCATGGAAAGCAGTCCAAAAGAGAGAGAGACAACAACCAAAACAGAAGCTGAAGTCTTTCGTAACCTAAGCTCAAGAGACATTCCATTATTTTTGCCATATGCTTTCCATTGTAAGCAAGTCACTAAATCAAGCCTAAACTCAAGGGGAGTGAATTATACAAGGGTGTGAATACCAGAAGGCAGGGCTTATCTGGGACCATCTCAGAGGCTACCTACTACAGTGGCTTAACATGATGGTTTATTGTTGCTTAAGCTACATGTGCAGGGTGGTTCTTGTCAAGGGGGTTCTGCTCACTCAAGGACCTAGACTTGATAGAAACACTACTCAGCACATTTGCATGATTACTGCATGGGAATGCAACACATTACATACTGGTTTTTAAATCTTCCTCACAGAGGTAAGACATACTACTTTTGCCCAAAAATCTTTATCTAAAGCAAAGTTATAAGGCTTCAGAAGGGCAGGGAAGGGTAACTCCAATATATGTCCAGGAGAATTTGATTACTTGTGAATAGCCTGTAAGACTTCCACATAATGATTTAAGGAGAACAACTGGGAACCAGCAGAGAGCTGGGAAGAGAACCAGGAGGATTATGAAAGGAAAATAAAGTATTGAAGATGGGTGGCTAATAATGCCCAGTACTCTTGAGATGTAAACAGGATGAATATTGGCATGAGGCTACTGGATGTGGCAATTTAAGAGATACCGGCTGGGCACAGTGGCTCACTCCTGTAATCCCAGCACTTTGGGAAGCCGGGGCGTGTGGATTGCTTGAGGTCAAGAGGTCAAGACCAGCCTGACCAACCTGGTGAAACCCCTTCTCTATTAAAAATATAAAAATTAGCTGGGTGTGGTGGCGGGTACCTGTAATCCCAGCTACTCGGGAGACTGAGGCACAAGAATAGCTTGAACCCGGGAGGTGGAGGCTGCAGTGAGCCGGGATTGCACCACTGCACTCCAGCCTGGGTGACAGAGCAAGACTTCATCTCAAACATACATACATGCATAAAAATAAAAGAAGAGATACCCATAACCACTGTGAGAGAGATTTTAGCACGGTAATGAGGAACATCAGTCAGTGAGGAGAAAAGAAGTGTGTGCTGAGGAAGTATATATTGTGGTCTCTTCTTTTGAGATACCTGGTAGTAAAGGGAAAGAGAGGAATTAAACAATAATTTAAAAGAAATCAGAATTAAGAAATCCTTGAAAATCCTGATTCTGTAAGTAAGCATGACATTTATACCCCAAACATTGCTTTTTCATCTCTTCTAAACCATTTGTAAACATGCTTAAGTTGAAGGAGCAAACACAGAGACCTTCATTATACAGTCAGATACAGTCAGATGCTGGTCACTTCATACCTTCTGGGTTAAGTTTCCCACTTTGTGTCACAGTCCCATTTCTTCATCTTAACAACAATGATTTTCTGCAGGGTGACAAGTTATAATAGTTTCTGTTTTAAATTCTAGTAAGACACACATTTAATACATTTAAAAAAGTTATCATCTTACACATTTTTAAATGTATAGCTCAGTAGAATTCACATTGTTGTGCATTAGATTTACAAAATGTTTTGCTAGTGTGAAGCTAAAATTCTGTCCCTATCAAACAGCTCTCCATTTCTCCCTCTTTCCCACCCCTGGTCACCACTGTTCTACTTTAAGATTCTATGACTTTGACTACTTCAGCTAGTCCATGCAAGTGGAATTATACAGTATTTTTAACTGACTGACTTCATTTAACATAAAGTCCTCAAGGTTTGCATGTCACGTACTACAGCATGTGACAAGATTTCCTTTTTAAGGCAGAATACTCTTCCATTGTGTGTATAACCACATTGTCTTTCTCCATTCATCCACCGATGGGCATTTGGGTTACTTCCACCTCTTGACTGTTGTGAATAGTGCTGGTATGAAAACAAGTGTGTACATATCTCTTCAAGACCTTAATTCTTGTTCTTTTGGGTGTGTAGCCTGAAGCGGGATTGCTGGATCATATGGTATTTCTATATTTAATTTTTTTTAGGAATCACCATATTGTTTTCCATAGTGTTTGCAACATTTTGCATTCCTAGCCAACAGCACACAAGGGTTTCCATTTCTTTACATTTGTGCCAAGACAAATCATGTTTTTAAACTAAAAATCAGTTGGGGAGGGCCATGAGCTGACAGTCATCACCACAATACATGAATTTGTTTAATTGTATTGCCTTCCTCCTCAAAGTTTGTACTTCCTGAGATTTGCACTGAGTCTTTCCTGACTCTTTCCTTTTCCTCCCACCCGGTGGTGTCATGTGCCCTTCTTCTGTACTGTGTCTTCACTCGGCACCTCATTTATTCGTTACCTCTTGGGGCTGGAGCACAGACCGTCACCGTTGCCTCACCCGCAACATCGTGGAAAGGAAAGCCTGATAGCCTTATAGAGAAAACCACTTTTAGGGAAGATTTAGGGAGGGTAAAAAAATGTATGTTATTTTTAGCTATGCTGAGTGTTAGATGGATTACTTTTAAGTGTTTTTTGTTTTTTCTTTTTTGCTTGCTTGTTTGTTTTTTTGGGGGGAGGGGGGGAGGGTTTGAGACAGAGTCTCACTTTGTCACCGAGGCTGGAGTGCAGTGATATGATCTCAGCTCACTGCAACCTCCACCTCCCAGATTCAAGCAATTCTCCTGCCTCAGACTCCCAAATAACTGGGATTACAGGCACCTGCCACCACACTTGGCTAATTTTTGTAGTTTTAGTAGAGCCAGGCTGGTCTCAAACTCCTGACCTCAGGTGATCCGCCCACCTCAGCCTCACAAAGTGCCAGGTAGGATTACAGGGGTGAGCCACCGTGCCCTGAGTAATTTTTATTTAAGTATAGTACACATTTAGAAAAGTATGTGGATCATGATAAGTGAACACACCAGTGGAACCACCTCCCAGGTACACTCTGAGCAGCACTCCAGAAACCTCTAGGGACTGTGCCAGCCGCTACCTGTTCCTTCCTTCCTAGAGGTCATCACCTTGGTGACTTTCATTCTTCTCAGTTGATTTTACCTGCCTCTGAACTTTATATACATGAACTTATACAGTATTCACTTTCTGTGTGAGACTGGTTTCTTTTCCCCAACATTAGGCTTGTGGGATTCATCTGTATTGTTGTGTCTGCCAGCAGCTCATTCCTAATGCTGCTGTGTAGAATTCCATTGTATATCTGGCCTGTAATTTGTTTTTCCATTCTACTGCTGCCAGATGTCAAGTCTGGGGTTGTTTCCAGTTTGAGGCTATTACAAATAATGCTTCTGTGAACATTCTTGCTTGTGCCTTTTGTTGCTAGGTGGATATATATTTCTATGGGATATATAGACAGACTTTTGTAGATGCACTGGAGACTTAACCACCCTTTCTGAGATTTTTAATATGAGAAAATATATCCCAATTCCAGACAACCAACTGAAGAATTATCTTGCAAAATACTCCCATTTATAGTTGGTAAAAATCTTGTATTTGCCAGTTTTAACATTTGGACAACTTCTGATTATATTTACCTCATGGCGCAAATATAATCATTCTTTCTACAAAAAAAGAAGATAATGGACTTTGAGGTTTTTTATATTGTGAAAAACACACTGATACATATATATGTCAGATAGGCAGTACTGCTGTCACCTACAAATTTCATTCTGCCTTGGATAACATTTTGGATATGAATCCATGGCCCTTTCACTGTTATATTCACCTAGAAATACATGGAAATGACATAAAACTAAGAAGCATTATACTAGAAATAAAAATTTTTCATTATTAAATCTACATGAATATTATTGCTATAACCTTAAAATTCACAATTACAATGCTTTTGTACTTTTGTAACTTTTAAATTGTTGTTTTTTAAGAATCTTGGAGTTAAACAAAATAGCCTGTTCTTAATTTCATTACTATCATCATCATATTACTGTAAAACTTTAGTTTCCGACAGACTAGTGGGAAAGTACTGTGTAGAACTGTGCCCAGGACACACAGATGTTACCTACTGATATCCTCGGCACCAGCCCCCGCATACTGCCCCAGCCTGCAGTGTCCTGGATGTAGTAGAGAAGTGTTATCGTAGCCTGTGGCCCACACACAAGCTGCGTTTCACTTCCTTCTGTATGGATTTTCACATCCCACTACCCACTGGTAGAATACAGAGGTATGTAGTGATATGTCTTTTGTCATCGGAAGGTCGGGGTTTGAGGTTAACGTCCATTGCAAACTGCATGCAAATTCTCAAAAAACCTTCAACTCTCAACAAATCTCCACTTTCTTGGATTTAAAACGAGAAAAAAAAAAAAAAAGTCATAATAACCATTCAACAGAATCTTTGTGAAGATTACAGATAATGCCAGTGAAGTACCAGTACAGTTCATGACACACAGTGTTTGTTCAATGAATGGTTTAAAATGTATATTGTATCATGATGTTCTACCACCAGCACAAGGACCGTGTCTGGGGCCGGGAGTGCGTGGTATCACTCCTGGCTTTACCTCCTCACCTGAGACCCAGAGCAGTGAGGGACTCAGAAGAGCACAGCGCCCCCAGCTGCTTCTTGCCACTGTCTGCACGCCCTACATTTGGACATGCCTAAACCAAGGATCCGTGGTGCCACCCACGAATAGTGGCAGCAGATGCTTTTCCATGAGTTCAGTTCTGCTTTCCAACTCTGGCGTTGAAGAACTGGACTTAGCCTTCTTTATTTTCAGATGTATTTGATTTGGCTAATTTTCCCTTTTTTTCTGCCAGATACCCCATTTAGTTTTATTACACCACTGCTCAGTAATTTCTGTAGCATTCTTGACTTTTATGAGTTTGCTGCCTGCCTCTCTCTCTCCTCTCTCTTCTTTTTCTCCTCTCTCTGTCTCCTCTCTCTCTCTAACTTGGGAGAGTCAACCCCACTAACACCCTGCATTTGTATGCATATCTTAAATTATACATAATGAGTATCAAGGGCATCACTAAATATGAAACACCAATAATTTCAAAGTAGATGATACCCTAAGACCAAACAACTTGTTGGTTTCTGTTTTCAGTGCAGTATTAAGAGATCATGTTTTTGGATATGAGTCTCATTATGTAGCATCTTAAGTAGAAGCAGCACCCCACTTTATTGAGATTCTCTGTAATAAAAATGTAAAGTTCTTGCCTATCTGGCAAAAAATAAAATAGCTCTCCCAACATAAACATCACATTACTGTTTAACATATGACATCTGCGCATGGTCCCGTGGATTACGTCTACTCTTCAAAAATCTATTAAAACTGATAATATGAGCAAACCTATCAGGCAAGAAGACTTTTTATGTTAAAAGATTACAATGATGACAAATTATTTTGTGTGGAAACTTTGACCCTCTTGGAATATTTGTTGCTGCTATGCCAGAGTATGTCTGTCAAACATTTTACTCTATGCAAAACTAGCTCCCATTGTTTTGTTCAAAACTTGGTGAAGCATCTGAAACCCTGAAAAATGTATGAAGTGATAAATGTTTAGCAAGTCAAACACTATGCAATTTAATGCAAAATGACACATGAAGTTATACCTGTTTACAAGATGACAACTTGTAAATTCAAGAATTCTATAACCTATATCTTAATCCATCAAAATCAGAGTTTAAGAGGAATTGCTGGCCAAGGATACCGTCAGCAGGGAGTGTGAGTATATACATTTATTTAAAATATACAGGGTAGATGTAGCTGTCTGCCTATTTTTGGTATCTTTCTTACTATAGCATGCTTTTATATCAGGTATTATTAACAAAAGAATGTGGACTGTTAATAGAAAATCGTAAAACTACCAAATTTTTGAAGTTTAGTTCATTACATATAGTAGTAGTAGACTTTCAGTCAACTGCTTTTCAGACAGCGTTATAGTAAAGCAGTCATTCATCAGCGATTAACATGTTCTCCTCTCTTAGCCATTTATGCATTTGTTTTCTATGTATTAACTTTTTCTCTCAATTACTATATTTTTATCCACACAGTGTTTTCTTAGATTTTTAAAATCTCAGAAAATAGAATATTCCTAACTTTAATCCATTTATTTGACAGATACTTATTGAGACCTACTAGGTATCAGGCACTGTATCCTTATATAAAGTTATGTCTTACAAATGAGACACAAAAGTGTACTAAAATAGTCTTAGAATAAACACTTCACCCAGTCAGGGTGTGCGGGATGCACAGGTATTTCCCTGTCAGAGAGAAGCATTGCAGACAGAAGGGACTGTTTATTGAGGGGTGCCATGGTCTAGTCAGGTGACTCCAAATAGTTCAGTAACCTGGATTCCAGACGAAATAAAATACCTCAGCAGTAAGAACTGCCTAGCTTTGTGCCAGCTCTCCTTCATATGCCCTGTCTAGAATCTTCTGGCCTACACCTTCTCACCTGAGCTTAAATTAAATAAGGTAGTTGTAACAAACCTCCTTTTAAAAGTAAACCTAATCTCTAACAATATCACATAATTTGTCCAAGACTAAATTCTAGACTGAAGATTGAACCAAAGTCTAACCAGCTCAGTGCCCTTACTTCATATATTGGGTCTGAAGGGCTTTTTGACAGTGGTAATCAAAAAGGTAGACACTGCCTTCTTATTCTTCCTCCATCGCTCTGGTGAATTCCAGTATATACAGTAAGTAAAATAATGTCTAAAAATATCAAAAAAGTTCTCTTTCATGATATGGTAATATGACCATCGCTGGGCTTCCCTACAGATATTTAACCTTCCTTAGGGGTTAGTCCCTAAGCTATATTCTGTGCAGCACAAATGAATAGTATATTAGGTGAATATAACAGTGACATATTTTTCTAAATAGTGTCAATAAATTAAGAAAAATAATAAAAAGTGTATTCATTTCAAATTATGTCTGGAACTTAAAACAACATTTATGGTTGTATACTCTTCTAGTTATTTTTTAAAAAATTTTTAAATAAAGCAAACTAGTAAACACAATCATAAATTTTAATAAATTTATTAAATATAAATTTATGAAATTATTTTACCCACATCAGAAACTCACTTGAAATTACCTGACACATAGGCATGCTTTTTCATCTGTACCATTATTAAATTGTATGTCAATTCAAAAATTACGGCCGGGCGCGGTGGCTCAAGCCTGTAATCCCAGCACTTTGGGAGGCCGAGACGGGCGGATGACGAGGTCAGGAGATCGAGACCATCCTGGCTAACACGGTGAAACCCCGTCTCTACTAAAAATACAAAAAACTAGCCGGGCGAGGTGGCGGCGCCTGTAGTCCCAACTACTCGGGAGGCTGAGGCAGGAGAATGGCGTGAACCTGGGAGGCGGAGCTTGCAGTGAGCTGAGATCCGGCCATTGCACTCCAGCCTGGGCAGCAGAGTGAGACTCCGTCTCAAAAAAAAAAAAAAAAAAAAAAAATTACTCATCCCAAGTTTAGAATATTCAAATTTGATTATATTTTGTACAGCTGAATTTCATGTACCAACAAATTCATCTGTGAGACCAGTTTTTGCTTTTACCTTAACCCGAAGGTAGAGGATCATGGCTGTTAAGCATCTACAGGTGTTGCAGCAAAGTTATATAAATTTGCAAGTGACCTGTGGTCTAGTAAGTTTGGCAAATGCTGTTATACAGTGTTGTACCAGTTACTTAAAAAATGGTGAAAAATGGAACTCAGAGCCGTTAGAGCAAATAATGATTGATTTCTAAGAGTTTCCTGGTTCCAATGAACTGAATAGTATGAAATTGTTATTGAAGTGCCGCCATATTGCACTGCATTGCTATGTAAATTATATTTGTTTGAGGAACTCCTTGTTTTATAATTTTCATTGCGCAGTTATCCTTGGTATTTCCGAAAATGGAAATTTTAAGTTAACCTGTGACTCTGGTTTTAAACATGCGTAGGGATTGCTGTTGTAGCTGAAGGCAGCAGACCTTTAAACAACGTGTGTTTATTCCCCCCAGCAATGCATCTCTTTGGCCTCAACTGGCAGCTACAGCAGACTGAAAATGACACATTTGAGAATGGAAAAGTGAATTCGGATACCATGCCAACAAACACTGTGTCATTGCCTTCTGGAGACAATGGTAAGCAAAAGAATTATGTATCCTGTGTTTTTCTTTTAACGTCACTTTTCTATAAATTTATTTTTATCCATGCTTACATCTAGTTTAGATGGAACAGGGAAGAGGTTTCGAAATTACAGATATCATCTTTGTATGAGTTTTTTTTTTAATTAATTTACTTGAAAGGTTGAAAATGCACATTTTTATTACAGGAATAATACGATTTTCTACCTTCTGATTTGACGGCTAGGCTTTTCTGCCTTTCCCTTTTGCAAGTGTATATTGAGTTTTATTTTTTGTCTGCAAATAGATTATAATTCAGTGTATCATCTCTTACATTACCTTGGGTATATTAGGTTTTCTTCATTCAACTTGTGTGTGGAGTTGGAACACTATATTAATTTTATTAGAAAAGCATTTAAATGCAAAACACATTAAAGGATTATAATTTATTGACCTTTTCTCTGGTTGCCCTTTCTCTAAACCTTTAAGAATTTGCACTTTGAGCTAACAAAGATTTTGAAATCAATTGGCTCTGAATTAAAAATGGAATTTAAGTGGTTAGAGAATTCCATTTTTTCAATATAAACACTTAGAAAAATTTATATATACATCTGTACACTTACATTACAAATACTTTTATGTTGTTTATGTGTGTGTACACATGTCTTGCATTGGTATCCTCTGACTTTTTGCAAAATATCATAATACTTGATACCTCAGAGCAACCTGATGAAGACGCCTTTTCTGTCATCTGATTAATAAATTATTTCCCTTTAGAGATTCCCCTAACTCTTCTTCCTCTTTGTTTCTTATCTCATACGTTCGTGTGCAGCTTTGGCATTAATATGTCTATCCTCATGTGGCTGATTTCTTTGCAAGACTGGAAAGAAATCATTTTACATGTAATGGACATATATGCTGCTGTGTTCCATGTCCCCATTTACTGTGATGAATACTTTGCACACTTTTTTATTCTTTTTTTCCATCTTCTGTTTTAGTAATAATAATACTTTATGACACTTCTCTTTCTCCTTAGGGAGGTTGAGGAATTTTATGACATTCGATTTTTATAATAATAATGAATCTCCCGCCACATGGAACCTTTTTATATAAAGTTCTGCATGTTCCAGAAGAACTGTAAGCTGGTGTCTGACATGTCACCCACCTAACATAGACAGTGGCAGTCACTGTAGAGGGGGTTAAAGAGGGTTGAAACTATAGATGGGAAATTTTAATTACATAAATTTCAATTACCTTAGTTTTTTTAATACATTAATAACACACATATGAACAAAATGAGTAACTACACAGAAATTAAAAATATTTATTTTTGGTTTGTATTGACTGAAATTTAGACTGTCTCTTAAAATGCATGGTTCCTGTGAAAATGATCAAATGGTACTTATTAACCATGCATGTCGGGAACTTTTTTACAGACTGAACAAATTGTAATTATACCAGAGACAAAAGCTTATTATGGATATTTTATTTATTTTACAACATCTTAACCTTTTGTTATGATTAAAATGAAAATAGAGTTTGGCTAATTGGTTTCACAGTCCTTGAAAAGCATGATACTGAGAAAGCTGTGGACTCAGAGGCTCCCGCAGCCTGGGTGCTGGCTCCCGGTGTTTTGCCAGGGAATGCCTCAGCTCACATCGGCACTCCCCAGCTCACAGAAGACTACATTCAAATCCTTGCCGCTTCACCTGTTTACTTTGTAACTTTGTGCAGGGTGCTTAGTTACTCAGATTTGCAAGAAAATTTAGGGCAGCTCTGGAATGGGCTGCCTAGGATCTTATCAGTCCCAGAGGTTTGGAAGAACAAAGAACATCACATGAATATGGCTTTATTAGTAGAAATTTCTATAAAGCTGGAGTCCTCGAAAACAGTGGCTTTTCAACTGTTGACCGTGACAGTGCAATAAGAAATACATGTTACATCAAAGCCAACATGTACACACACATATACATATGTATCTGAAATATGCTTCCCAAAATAATATTTATCCTTGGCTTGTAAAATGCATCCTGGAATTTTCCATTTTATTTTATTGTATTTCTCATTTTTAACAAATGCCACTTGCAACCCACTAAAATAATTTCATACTTTACAAAATATTGTGGTCTGTAATTTCAGAAGTACTGCTTTGGTAGCCTCCTTCTCTAAGAGGGACTGAAGTTCCCCCAGATGATCATAGAATTCAGTTGTATACAGTTCTGTGCACCTTTAGAGCACCTGTATGTACATATAAGCGAAGTACTTTCTTCCTAGATGTGTAAAAGTCTCCTGTATAGGGAATGGTTAATGGAAGCCCCAGAATCAGGTAAGTGCACTAGAGAACTGCCAACTGGACTAGGGGATTTGTAGACATTTCCTGGCATGGAAAAGCTGTCCCTGTCTGGGCTCTGACCTTGTCAAAAGAGTGACCTAACTATTAGTTACTTGCCGTCTTTATTATTCCTTGAATAGCCCCCAAAACCCTAAATTGTAAGGAATTCTTGTTTCTGCTTTTCCAAATACAAGTTCTTAGTATCTCCTAAATATAGTACTTAAAGACCTGGGGCACAGGGAGTGGACAAGAACTCTATTTACAATGAGGGAGGTACCTGCAAAGCACTGGTTTTAGGCTCCCGTGATGAACCTCAGTGTCCATGCACCACCACCCACTACTTAAATTTTACATACTATCCAAGAAGCAGATCACATCATCTCTTTAGAAATTCTAGGAGATTACAACCCTTGAGAAAGCTTTAGAATTCTGAACAAAGCTCGCTGGGAGAATGAACTGTGAAAAGCATAGTGTGAAAATTATTTCACAGCTTCTAAATGTAATTCTCTTATTTATGCAGTCCTATTTTACTCTTATTTTGTAAATATAATTCTAAGGAACAATCATTGTGCTAAGGGTGCAGTAAACTCCCTGCTTGCATTTAAGTTAACACTGAGCCAAAGCTTCTAAATGGTATTTAGTACCTAAAAGAAGAATTTCTATTATATGCCATCATCTTTTACTGATTATTCCTGAGACCTTCTTTGCCTACAGATTTTAGAGATGAGTTATCAGAAGTGTAGGGTCTTAGACGAAACTGATGGAAATGGACAAAGTGAATAAAGAGGTAAGAATGAAGTTTGTAGCTCAAACACTGGTCTCTGTCCAGAAACTAAACTTATTCCCCTGGCCCAAGGAATTAATTTAGCCTAATGTACTGGAAAGAATCACACTGTCCTATACTCAAGTCCTGGCTCCTTCGTTTACTTACTTTGTAACGTTCAGCAAGTTGCTTCACTGACTTCTTTGGGCTTCAATTTCTTCACATGTAAAGAGGGACTAATAGTACCTGTCTCCTGACTTTCCAACTTCAACAGTCGGCAGCCCTACTATCCCTCACAAACTTCTCCCCCCCGTACTTCTCAACAACTATTTCAGATCCTCCTGCTGTACTCAAAACCCTCTCTCCATAGAGGACCTTGCATTCTATTAAAATAAAATAGAAACTTGGAAGGGGAACTCCTGATTTTCTGTAGACACATCTTTATTCCTGCATGTATGTGGATCTGTGCTTCTACCTTTTCTCCCCATATTCCAGGTTCATTTTTGCATGATGGGTCCTTTCAATTCCATTCTCTCTCTTCAGAATGTCCTCATTCTACTGATCCCATCCAGTCAACATTGGAACATTCCAGTCTTTCACATCTTGGAAAACAATAATCTCTTGACTTTGCCTCCTACTGCCTCTCTCTTCTACCAGCTTTCTTTTTGTTTATTTTTTTATTTTATTTTATTTTATTTTATTTTATTTTTGAGACAGGGTCTCACTCTGTCACCCAGGCCGGAATGCGGTGGTGCAATCACAGCTTGGCTCATTGCAGCCTCGACCTCCTAGGCCCAAGTGATCCTCCCACCTCAGCCTCCCAAGTAGCTGGGACTACAGGCACATGTCACCATGCCTGGCTAATTTTTGTATATTTTGTAGACAGTGCTCCACCATGTTGCCCAGGCTGCCTTGAACTCCTGAGCTCAAGCAATCCTCCTGCCTCAGCTTCCCAAAGTGCTAGGATTATTGGCATGAGCCACCTTGCCCGGCGCTTCCAGCCTTCTTGAACATAGTGTGCTAGGTCACTTTGATCACTTCTCTGCCTTCTGTTTACCCCTCTTACAGTTGGGCCTTCACAGTACTCCTTGCTCATGACCGTCCTCCTCTACCTTTACCACCACCGAAACGGATGTCTCCAGAGTTACCCACTGCTTTGTCAATAGCATCGGTGTAACCTCTTTATTTTTTATCATGTTTGAGTTTTTGGAACCATTTAATAGTTAACCTATCCCTCCTGTTGAAATATTATTTCCCTAGCTTCTGTGATACCACATTCACTTTGACTTTCTCCCTGACTGTTTTGGCTATGATACTTCTGTTTAGTTGACTCACCTCCCGCCTACCTGATCCCTAAACACTGCTGTTTCTCAGGACTCTGCTCTTCACAACATAATCACTCTGGATTCTGTCACCCACTTTCATGGCTCCAGTTACATTCTCTGTGTTCCTAACTGTCAAATCAGAAGTCCAGTGTCTCTCCTCAGCTCCAGATCTCAACTACATAAAATTATACAATTGTCTTTGGAACATTTCCACTTGGGTGTTTTCTGTGCATCTTAAACTCCACATGTCTAAAACAGAACCCATCAACTGCTTTAGTTATCTGTTACTACACAACAAACCATAGCAAAACTCAGTGGCTTAGAAAGCAATTTGTTATCATCTCTTGTGGTTCAGTGAATTACCAGGTAGTTCTTGTGCTCTTACTTAGGACACTGCAATTGCTTTCAGATGTCAACCAAGGTTAACCAAAGGCTCCACCGAGCTGGAAGTCCAGGGTAGCTCATTCACATGGCTGGCAGTTACTGCCATCTGTTGACCTGAGCTCAACGGTAGTCACCAGCTGGGGCACCTAAACATGGCCTTCCATGTGGCTTGGGCCTCTTAGAACATAGCAGCTGGTTCTGAAGAGGAATATCCCAAGAGGATATTGGGAGCACTCCGAGAGACCATGACAGAAGCTACCAGCTTTGTATGACCTAGCAGTGGCCATTCTAGGCTGTCATTGCCATCACATTCTGATGGTCAGGAAGTCAGCAAGGTCAGCCAAGATTCCTGGGGAGGGGAATTAAACTCCTCCTCTTGACTAGGGACCTGTCGTGCCATTGCACAAGGGCACGTGGGATGGAAGATACTGTTGTGGCCATGTTTGGAAAATACAATTGCCAAGCCATCTTTCTTTTCAAATTTACCTCTCTTTCAGGGATTTCTGTACAGTACCTTCCCATATCCCCCTCCAGTTTTGCTTTTTGTGGTTTTAGTTACCTGTAGTCCACTGTGGTCTGAAACTATTAAGATACTTCGAGAGAGAGAGAACAGACCACATTCACTTAACTTTCATTGCAGTATATTGTTATAATTGTTCTATTATTATCTTTTTCTTGCCTAATTTATAAGCTATCATAGGCATGGATGTATACGAAAAAATATAGTAGATATAGGGTTTGATATTATCCACAGTTCCAGGCATCCACTGGGGATCTTGGAACATAGACCCTATGGATAAGAAGGGATTCCTGTATTAGGAAATGGCCCCATCGTTCACTTCATCGCTGGTCCAGAAGGCCCAGTGATTGGTTCTCCTCTCTCATCTCCCATATTTAGTCAGTCTCTAAGTTCCTTCAACTCTGACCCCATAGTATCTTCTGAATCCTGTTTTCTCTCAGCTGGATATAGTGGCCTCCTGTCTGCACTGTTTGTCTCCAGTCTTGCTCATCTGCTCTTCACACACACATCTGAGATACCAGTTCCTTGCCTAAGCCCTTTCAGTGACCTAGATTCTGGTCAGAAGTCTTTAAATGACCTACAAGGCTCTCCACAGTCTGACTGTGCATCACACCATAGTGTAATGTAAAAACAATATCACACAGAGATAAAGAGTATAGACTTATGAGCCTCACCACCAGGTTTTGTGTCCTAGTTCTGATCATTAATGCCTGTGCTACTTGGGTTATATAGCTTCTTTGTGCCTAAGTGGTCTCATCAATTAAAAGGGACTAATTTTCTTCATAGAATTGTCTTTGCTCTTGAGTATTCAATGAAAATATACAAAGGTGTAAACATACAATGGTGTATAGTACATAGTAAATGCTTGAAAACTGTTTATGGTTATCACTAGTACTATTTAATGCATCTCATCTAGTCTCATGACTAGACTATAAGGCAAGGATCCTGTCTGTTCTTTCACTGCTATATACCAAGCCCTTGGCACAGTTCTGGCATGTAATAGTTGCTCACAAAGTATTTGTTGAATGAATGCGTGAAAATAATACAACTAAATAATATGATATAAAGTATATGAAGGGCCATACATCAAGTATATGCAAAGTACTAGTATAGAATACTGGCTAAGAACTGAAGCTCTGCCACTCACTGGGTGCCTTTAAGCAAATTACCACTCTTACTTCCTGTTTCTTTATAGGGTATTATAAAGGTTTACAATGAGGTTTGAATCAAATAATGCATGCAGGGTGCCAAGCAATGATTGGAACATGACAGCTATTCAATGCATGTCAGTGATTGTTTGCTCTTCACTCCATGATTCAAGATGATGCACTTGTAATTCATAGCAAAATTTTAAGAAGACACTTCTCTAAATCAGCATCGGTAGTATCCTCTAAAGCAATAATGGAAATCCCCATCATTTGTTATTTATATATGGTTATTTGAGTTTTATGAAAGCAATATTATCTTTTTTTGAATGCATAGAATTTATTCATTTTACATTTATTTAATGAGCACTTATTATGTGCCATGCACTGAGCAAGATTCTGGGAATACAGCAGTAAAAGCAAGATGATCACAGCTGTTGTTTCCAGAGCATGTGAATTCTAGGCTGGACAGGAATCGAGCGAGTTGTTACAATGAATTAAAAAATCTCCGTTAGGGAAAAGCAGAGTGTACGCTGACAGAACATTTCAACACCAGCTTGATTTCTAAAGGGACAGTAAGACAAGACAAATGCCCAATTTCAGCACAGGATAATTTCAGATAATAAAGACTGAAAGAAAAGGCTATACATTTCAGTCGGTGTAACTAGGGCAAGTGACTTCTCCAATCAAAAGAACTCTTTTTGTATGGATACGAGTTGAAAAACTACAAATATGTGTGTATGTGTATATGTGCATATGATTTGTGCTGCTTAAAATAATTGCAATTGCTTTTAACTTTTAATTTTTTTTTTTTTTTTAATTTTTGGCACGATCTCGGCTCACTGCAGACTCCACCTCCCAGGTTCACGCCATTCTCCTGCCTCAGCCTCCCGAGTAGCTGGGACTAAATTTTACATTTTTGATCATCGTGTATCAACTTTCTTAAGTACTAGACAACTCTAGAGAGTTCGATTTGATAGCAGGTTGAAGATAACATGTGAATTAGAGAAATGGAGCTGACAGGGCTGCAAAAGCACTGAGTTTTGTTCAATATTGTTCATAGTATTTGTGTTATTACAATGTGTAATAGCTCCTTAATTAGATGCTGTATTGATTTTGTCCATTAAGCTATGTTTGCAGAGTAGTTATGTCTTATTTCACTTAGCTTGTGATATAACACTCTGTATCCACAATGCTAAATTATGGCATGTGGTTGTTTATAAAAAGATATGTTCTCTCAGAGATCTCAAAGTCAGGGTATGAATCCAAGGTTAGGTCATAGAATTGGAGGGTGGGCTATTGATTGTCTATAATGCTTAACCTTGCTTCCTGATGTCTTAATTATTAGAGCCTCTGTGGGATTTAAGATGATATTATCATTTGCCTTCCACAACAATTGCAGTTAGACTTTGACAGTGAACTTCTTTTCTGCCTTTCCATTTTAGTCATTATAGGCTTGTTTACTCACATCATAGGCCGGTGGCAAATCCATGATATGTATGGCAGACAACTTAGCATTTTGTAATATTCACTCATTTTTCCAATAGCACAAAATAATTTTCAAACAGATGCCAAACCTCCTAATTACCAATATGACTTTAAATCTTCTGTTTTGTCCTCACAGCATCTGTGGTTGGTAAACTATTATTTATAAAACATTTTTCAGTTCAGAGTACTTTTTAAAAGGCATTATTTGAAAAACTTTCACTCCACTGGTGTGTTTTCATATGAACTGGGTATCACATAAGAAGGAGAGGAATAACAATAGCTTTGCGTATGTGGTCTCTTTATGTTTTCACACTCTGACAACTGTCTTTTAAGACATTAAGACTGTTGTGACACATACTTACTGATGAAAGAGAAAAATCACAGTTAGTAGGTGAAAAGACTGCTAGTGGCTCCCACATTCAGGCACAACAGGACACGCTGAAAAAAAACCTTCAAGATGATACCCTATTGTGTTTGAAGACATGGTACATTTCATTCTTTCTGTGAAGGCTTTAATTGGTTTGATTCCTAACCCTCAAGCTTTGAGTTTAGAATAACTGCAGGGCACTCTGTTGCCCTGTCTCTATTTTTTCCTCCAGTTTTCCTCCTTTTTCTTTTAGTAAAACCTACAGACAACCTTAGTGTTTCCTATGATCATTCCCAGGTTCAGGCTCTAGGGCTTTATGGATGTAGTGATCTCAGTAAGGGAGGATAGAGAGCCCTAGAACTGGCCTTTTTTTTATTTCTTCTGAAGCCAAAGTTTTCTGGAATTCAGGACATGATGAAAGACTCCTGTGTCCAGGCTTTTATCTAAGAGGACTGATGAGCTTCAGAGGAAAAGGTTGTGCAAGTATTTACAAGTTTATCAAACTGTGTCAATGGCCCACTGACTTCCAGGTGTGTTTACCATCAGTAAAGAGCATTTGAAAATGCTAACAGGAATGAACACACTTGACTTGGCCAAATGAGAGAAGGGCTGTGACTTGAAAAGCAGCAGTGCAGAATTTAAAGACAGAGCCCCTTCACAAAACCCTAGTGTGCTGATATTCAAACTAGAAGCTTAAACAGGAAGGCTGTACTAATCTAAGCTGCCATATCAGTGGACTTTGCAGAGAAAAATCAGTGATGTCCTTATATTTCTACATCACTAATTAGAATGAGAGGTCAGATCTGCAACTACCTTTTAGAAAAGACACATTCTAAGACTGTAATTCAAAATAAATTCATTCTAAATAGTGTAATAACTTGAAGCAAATAGAAGTTGACAGGCACTTTAGAGATGAGATTCATATTTCATGGGAAAAGCTAGAATACATCAGTGGGCTTCAAACTATTTTGCTTTTGTGACCTCCTTAAACAAAATAGCTATACAAATTTAATTTTTTTTATTTTTTGAGATCATATGTTTTTCAAAACCTATTTTCTTCTATATTAAATTATGCTTACAATTATTAGTTGTACACATTTGACTGAAAACAACCTAATTCTTATGTAAGTGTGTTAAAGATTTTGATAATTTGAAACATAAAAAGTGAAAATGTATTGAAAATACCTCTCTGAGATGAATGGGAACTTTTTTCAAATGCTTTATATATTCATAGATGAATATTCCTTATAAGAATAAAGCAAAATTCAGTTTCAATTCTAATCCTGTTTTCCTTTCTTATGAATATAAACAAAAGAAATCTTGCTACAACATAAGTGGCAATGGAAGAATTTTTTTTAAGTGATGCTCTTCAATTATTTGACATTCTTATTAGTCATATGTCAAAAATCACATTGCGATCTATTTCTAAAAAAAAATGTTGTCTATAAGCTGCCAGTTCTATCACATTTCTCGTAAAAGCGAAGAATCAGCAACTAACTACTTTGAAAAAGACTTATTACACTGTTTTTAGAACCAGTCCTTTCCCGGTTTCTGTGTAGGATATCAAAAAAAGACTTTACCAAGGCTTAGCAAAATACTGCTAATTTGACCTGCTATTCTGCTACTTAGTGGCACTTTGTTTAATCTGGTATGCTTAAAATGTGGTGAAAAATGGAACTATTGCTCATATTAATTCACCTTTGATATTATAATTTTGTAATGCTTTCATCGTATTACAGGAAGATCTCATTTTATTACGCTTTATCATGCCTCCCAGATACCGTGTTTTTTACAAACTGAGTGTTTGTGGTAGCCCTGCATCAAGCAAGTCTGTCGCCACCATTTTTCCAACAGCACGTGCCCACGTCATGTCTCTGTGTTGCATTTTGGTAATTCTCAAAATATTTCAAACTTTTTCATTATCGTTAGATCTGTTACGGTGACCTTCAATCAGTGATCTTTGATGTTGCTCTTATCATTGTTTGGGGGTGCCAGAAACCACACCCGTAGAAGACAGCGAACTTAATCAATACATGCGTGTGTGTTCTGACTGCTCCGGGACCAGCATCCCCACCATCTTTCTCTCCTTGGGCCTTCCTATTTCCTGAGACACAACAGTATTGAAATTAGGCCAATCAATAGGCCCACGGTGGCCTCTAAGTATTCAAGTGAAAGGAAGAATCACACGTCTCTCAGTTTAAGTCGAAAGCTAGAAATGATCAAGCTTAGTGGGGAAGGCATGTCCAAGATGAGATCGGCTGAAAGCTAGGCCTTCTGCGCCAAACACTTGGCCAGGTTGTGAGTGCAAGGGAAAAGTTTTTAAAGGCAATTAAAAGCACGACTCCAGTGAGCACATGAATGATAAGAAAGCAAAACAGCCTTGTTACCGACAAGGAGAACATTTGAGTGGCCTGGATAGATGATCAAACCAGATACAACATTCCCTTAAGCTAAAGCCTACTCCAGAGCAAGGCTCTCTCTTCAGCTCTGTAAAGGCTGAGAGAGGTGAGGAAGCTGCAGAATAAGAGTTTGAAGTTAACAAAGGTCGGTTCATGAGGTTTAAGGAAAGAAGCCATCGCTGCGACATAAAAATGCAAAGTGAAGCAGCAGGTGCTGGTGTAGACGCTGCAGCAAGTTATCCAGAAGATCTAGCTAAGATCACTGATGAATGTGGCTACACTAGACAGTAGATTTTCAGTGTAGATGAAAGAGCCTTACACTGGAAGAAGATGCCATCTAGGAGTTTTCCTAGCTAGAGAGGAGAAGTCGAGGCCTGGCTTCAAAGCTTCCAGGGACAGGCTGACTCTGTTAGGGGGTAATGCAACTGGTAACTTGAAGTTGAAACCAGTGCTTATTGATCATTCCTAAAATCCTAGGGCTGTTAAGAATTATGCTAATTCTACTCTGCCTGTGCTCTATAAATGGAACAACAAAGCCTGGATGACAGCACATCTCTTTACAACGTGGCTACCCAATATTTTAAGCCCACCATTGAGACCTACTGCTCAGAGAAAAAGAGTGCTTTCAAAATATTACTTCTTATTGACAATGTGCCTAGTCCCCCAAGAGCTCTGATGGAGATGTACGAGGAGGTTAATGTTTTCATGTCTGCAGACACAGCATCCATTCTGCAGCCCACGGATCGGGATAACTTCAGCTTTCGAGTCATATTTAAGAAGTGCGTTTTGTAAGGCTATCATAGATAGATAGTGATTTCCTGTGATAGATCTGGGCAAAGCCAATTAAAAACCTTCTGGAAAGGATTTAGCATTCTAGATGCTATTAAGAATATTTATGACTCATGGGAAGAGGTCAAAAGACTAGCATTAACTAGAGTTTGGAACTTGATTCCAACCTTCATAGATGACTTTGAGGGTTCACACTTCAATGGCAGAAGTAACTGCAGATCTGGTGGAAATAGCAAGAAAACTAGAATTAGAAGTAGAACCTGAAGATGTGACTGAATTGCTGCAGTCTCATCATGAAACTTTGATGGATGAGGAGTTGCTTCTTATGGATGAGCAAAGAAAGTGGGTATTTGAGATGGAATTTACTGGTGGTGAAGAAGCTGTGAACATTGTTGAAATAACAACAAAGGATTTACAATATTATGAACTTAGTTGATAAAGCAGTGGCAGGGTTTGAGAGGGTTGACTCTAATTCTGAAAAAAGTTCTACTGTGAGTAAAACGATATCAAATAGCATCACATCCTTAGAGAAACCTTTCATGGAAAGAGTCAATGTGGCAAACTTAATTATTGTCTTTTTTTTTTTTTTTTTTTTTTTTTGAGACGGAGTCTCGCTCTGCCGCCCAGGCTGGAGTGCAGTGGCCAGATCTCAGCTCACTGCAAGCTCTGCCTCCCGGGTTTACACCATTCTCCTGCCTCAGCCTCCCGAGTAGCTGGGACTACAGGCGCCCGCCACCGCGCCCGGCTAGTTTTTTGTATTTTTTAGTAGACACGGGGTTTCACCATGTTAGCCAGGATGGTCTCGATCTCCTGACCTCGTGATCCGCCCGTCTCGGCCTCCCAAAGTGCTGAGATTACAGGCTTGAGCCACCGCGCCCGGCCAATTATTGTCTTATTTTAAGAAATTGCCATAGACACTCCAACCTTCAGCAACCACTGTCTTGATCAATCAGCTGCTACCTACACTGAGGCAAGATCCTCCACCAGCAAAAAGATTATGACTTGATCAGAGGGTCGTTAGCATTTTTTAGCAATAAAATATTTTTAAAGTAAGGTTGTACATTGGTTTGTAGAAACCTATTGGCTGGGCACAGTGGCTCATGCCTGTAATCCCAGCACTTTGCAGGGCCAAGGCTGGTGGATCGCTTGAGTCCAAGAGTTTTAGACCAGCCTAGACAACATGTTGAAACCCTGTCTTTACAAAAAACACCAAAAAATTAGCCAGACTTAGTGGTGTGCACTTGTAGTCTCAGGCACTTGAGAAGCTAAGGTAGGATGATCACCTGAGCCCAGGGAGATTGAGGCTGCAGTGAGCTGAGATTGGGCCACTGCACTCCAGCCTGGGTGACAACTTTTGAGACCCTATCTCAAAAAAAAAAAAGGAAATAATGCTATTGCACACTTAATAGACTGCAGTACAGTGTAAACATAACTTTTTATGTTATGGTAAACCAAAAAATGTGTGTACCTCACTGTATTGTGATACTTGCTTTATTGTGGTGGTCTGGAACAAAATGTGCAATATGTATGCCTGTATATGCTGTAAATATATCTATTTCATTAGCTCATTTAATTTATGGGAAATATCCACCATATAATTTACCTGTCGGAGCCAGTACTTACTAAAATCAAATTTACCATTTTTTTGTTTTGTTTTGTTTTGTTTTGAGATGGGGTCTTGCTCTGTCACCCAGGCTAGAGTACAGTGGCACGGTCTCAGCTCACTGCAACCTCTACCTCCTGGGTTCAAGTGATTCTCCTGCCTCAGCCTTCCAAGTAGCTAGGATTGCAGGTGCCCACCACCACGACCGGCTAATTTTTGTATTTTTAGTAGAGATGGGATTTCACCATCTTGGCCAGGCTGGTCTTGAACTCCTGACCTCGGGGTCCACCTGCCTCAGTCTCCCAAAGTGCTGGGGTTACAGGCGTGAACTACCATGCCTGGCCCAAATTTACCTTTTGTCAGAAAAAGTCTGACTTATTTTTTCAGTTCAAATAAATTAATCTACATTTTGTTAGAACCTCTCAGTTCTGAATCCCTGCTCTAGGTAGATAGGTAGCAAGATAAAGCACAAATCCTTGTCCTTACCTTGACAGCTGGAATAAATAAGGCATCATTACATTTCATGTTTCTTACCTTCTTGCTGTGTTGTTGGTAGTCATGAAAGTCTTCTGCCGTTGAAAAGCATCCTTTGACAGTGGTTGGGGTGGGTGATAAGTTCATTAAAAAGGTAATCTCTCTTTCTTGATACATTTGACTTCAAAGCATGCCCGTAGTCCGAAATACCCCATTTTAAACCCCACATTTTGCCCTTAATGGAGCTATGTTAAGCAGAGAAAGTCGCTGAAGCCCTACCTTGGGTTTATGGTGTCTTAAATAAAAGAAGCTTCACCAACAAAAATACTTTTAATTTTGCCTTTTTCTGGCATACTGGAAGTTTTATGCTGCAGGACAATGAGTTATGGTAGTATTTTGGGTGTGTGAGAGCCATGCCTTTCCTTTGTAAAGAAAGTCAACACGTGGGTGTTATTGAGGTTCTATTAATAGAAATTAATTTCCTACCCCATTCCTTATTGAAAAGTTTCAATGTTTCCTAGGGATATGGCTACCCTTGTTTAAAGACCCCTGGACTAGATGACCTCACGGATACTAGAACTCGAAGATTCTGTGGTGTTATGATTAATTAGGGTTCTTTTCGTTATGGGAGGAAAAAATCATCGCAACTACTATCCCATTCAAGCACACTCTACCAGTCTTGGTTCTTTTGTTTTACAAATGAAGAACCCTCTTTTTCTGGAAAAGAGCCACCTGTTAAATTAGCTATGTATGGGACTAATAGGATAAATAGATATGCTTCCCGACACAACAATGTATTCACATATCATTTCTGTGGGAAAGGTTTTAACCTCCCTCAAAATTAATTTGTGGAGAAAGCAACAAGGCAAGAATACCTGGCTTATTAAACGGCTTTGACATAGTGAAACCTGAAACCCTAGAAATCAGAACTTGGTTACCATTACCACAGCTAATGCTCTTGGGTAAACATAATGTTTTGGAAAAAAATGCTGAAATTAGCACCAGTTTATGAATTTATGCTTCCCAGTTTCAAAGCACAGATATGCTATTAAAACTCAGAAAACCATTAATAGCAGCAATAGGGTCAACCCAAAAGAGTAGATTACATTACATACGCTTCAGATAGTAGATCGAACTTATTAATGAAAATCAAGTATAATAGCCTAGAAATGTATATACTTGATGAATGAGTATAAATATAAACTATATTCATATTGAAATACGGTATGTATACTAACATCTTAGAGGGGAAGAGAGTAGCTATTCTACTCAGTACGTTAAAATTAGTTTCATGTAGAAGTCAACCAAAAGACAAAAGCTTATGAGGAACTTATGAATTATAACATAAAGAGTATTATGTTATAGTATCCATGGCAGTTTTATAAATTTTATCAGCATAAAATTTATAAAAATAAATATAAACTTTATATCCTGAAATTGTATTCTCTAGGGTGTTTCAGTGACTTAATATATCTGATTTTATGTGAACTAGACAAATAAATTTAAAACTTAGTAATTTAAAATAATATTTTTGTTTTAATAAAAGCAAAGATTTTATTGAGGATTATATACAACGGATAGTTTTGGAATTCTGCAGACCTTGATTTCAGTCTTGACTCCATCAGTCGCTTTGGCCACATCATTTACTTCTCTGAGCCTTAGTTTCCTCATCTCAAAATGATAACAACCTCATAGGTGAAACTACCTGTCATATTGTAGGTTCTCAGTAAAGATTAGTTCCATTTCTTTCTCCCCTGAACCTTCTCAATAAAAGTTCCTTGATGACAAATATAGGTTCCTTTGCAGAAGCTTCCTAAATGAAAAGTAGAAATTGGTCTCAGATAATTAAAAATTTCTGAGTAAAGCAAGATAGATGTCTGTTTAGATAGAAAGCAAAATAATCTCTGGGTAGTAGCATTATATATACTTTTTCTCTTTTTATTTAACTATATGTTCTAATTTTGCTGAAATAAACAAGTATTACTATTGTAAAATAAATACTTTGAATCCTATGAATGATCTGCAGTTTATAATCCAAGAGTTGATGTGTGGAAAAATTACAGTGATTACTATAACTCAATTTGGAAATTTTATTCCTTAGATCATTTTGTATTACTGAATTGGTTTAAGAAAAATAGACCTGATAGCTACCATGATTGTCAACACTGAGAAAGAAGAGAGGAAGTGAGATTATAAATAATGCCTTTTTACTGAGTTTTCTTGTACAACCCTCTTCTGCCTCATACCTGGGTTATTGCAACTGTGTCCTCACTCATCTGTTCATTTCCAGGCTTCCCACAGTTACTGCACAGTAATGCTCTTGAAACAGTGATTTCATTTCACCTTTAGCCTGCTCAGAACCTTTAATGGGTCTCCATTTAGCTCTAGCGGTCCTTCACCACTGATGGTACGTGTGTCATGTAGGATGCAGTAGTCCAGGTGGAAAGCAATTGTAACATTTGCTAGTGATGTACCCTCAAACCTCACATTTATCTCTAAGTGTGAATTTTTTGTGAATTGCTTCAGATCCTGTCGGCCATAAACTGCGTCTGTGATTGCAGGTCATGTTCCTTAGTAATCTTCAGTTCTGTTTCTCTTGATTATACACACACACCCCAGCACCACACAAGAATAAGTGTGTTTGAGGCATCGAAATGCAATTTACCCATAATCAGTCTTCAAGTATCTATTTTAAAAGCATACCATAAATGACATGCACAGTAACAGAATGCTAGTAAATATATACGTCTTCAGGGAGAAGAGTGTAATAACACTCTTGATAGAGTGAAAATACAAAAAAATCACTAGCATAAAGTATAAAGACCATATTCTTTAACCTGGTATTCAAGGCACTCCACAAACAGATGTCATTTCCCTTCCCAACCTTATCTCACATCCCTCCCATGACAAACCCATTCAAACCTCCTGAGAGCCAGACACTGCGGCTTGTGTTTGATGCCCCAAACCTCATGGAATCCTTATAACAGTGCAATGATTACATTACTCTCCCCATTTTCTAGATGACGTTTAGTATCTTGCTTCAGGCCACACAGCTAATTGTTGGCAGAGCCAGGCTTCAAACCCAGATTTGTCTGACTCCAAAACGAGTTTTCTTTATCTTATTTTCTGGCCAGATGGATTTCTCTGCTGAGCACCAACCTAACACCTCTCAAGTTCCACTTGCATGCTTGTGATGGCGATGTTCATCCCAACTCAGAAACCTTATCCTACCTGTTCCTCAACGTTTACTGCCAAACTTAACTCCTGTGAAATCTCTCAGCCTCCAGCCTGCAGTGATAGTGCCTTTCTCTGACCCCTACTCAGGGTCATACTGCTTTAGGGTCTCACTTAATTTATCAGTTTGTGGGTGTTGTCTCCCCAACCAGGTAATTACTACTTGATGGCAGAAGCTTTGTAAGTCAGATCAGATAATCTCTAAGATTCTACTCTTTGGTTTATGTTTCTTTTTTTAAGTCACCTACAGTGCTGCCGCTAGCAGACACTCAGTAAAAATGAACTCAGTGTTAAAGTAATAATTCTTCACAGAGAGTTAGAAGACTCTCTCCCTTATCACTAAGATAAGATAGCTTACAGCTCTCAGATTAAAATTACATCCTCTACGTTTTGAATTAACAGTTTAATGTTTAAAAAAAAAAAAGACAAAGTTGGTAGTAAGTCAACTTTGTTATCACTTTTTTTTTTAAGAGACGGGAGTCTCACTATGTTGCCCAGGCTGGACTTTAACTCCTGAGCTCAAGTGATCCTCCCCCCTCACCCTCCTGTTGTTGTCACTGTAAAAGGGCTGAATTGATAGAAGATAATTTGCCCAGTTTCATTCTGTTCCTCAGCCTCCTGGACCCGTTTGCATAAAAGACAGTGTGGTTATATTTCCGCTTATGGAAAATTGCAGACATTCTACCGTGACCCCCATCAGAGCAACTGAGAAAGAACCTTGGCAAAGAGGGAAAAGGGGAACATCATACCAAAAAGAGGAGTCTTGGATCTGTTTTCTAGAAGGAGGCCATGCAGGAAGAGAAGAGATGCTCTTTTACCAGGTGGCAGGGATCCAGGGAGCAAAGAGGTTTTGTTCCTATGGATCAAAGATCAGTGTGGTCAGAAGTAACAGAGCATGTCCACTGAGACTACAAGTGAGTTTGAAATGAGGGTCAAAAGAGAGAGGAACAGTCTTCACCAAAAGCTATGTGAGCACTTAAGCTGACCCCTCCTTCCTTTCCCCTCACAATGCCCCAAGTACCCCTTCCCTACCTCTCTGCCAGCTTCTGGTGTTTTTCATTCATCCTAGTATGTCATTTAGATAGAACTACATGAATCCGAGCCATTGATTGGTTTTATTGTTTGCTTAAGGATTGATTTAGAAATCTCCATAATCCATTCTGCCTTAATTTACACTTTGCAGTGTTATAATATGTTTAGAATGACTGATAAGTACCAGACCTAATCTCTCCCAAGAAATAACAAGACACATAATTTGTAAGATAATTACGTTTCAAGTGAACAGAAAGACTGTAGGTGTGAAAACAGCTTTAGTAATAGCCATACCTTGGGGAAGTCAAAGGGATTTTAACTTAACTATCTTAGGAGCTAAATCAGAATTAGTAAAACACCAATATCTAGCAACGGAAGCTTTTAAAGTGCAAATTTTATGAGAGTACTTTATCAGAAGACGAAATGGCTTGAGCATTTAGTAAAAATAACTTTTTCAAAAAGTTTAAAAACCTTTTTTGTTCTGTTTTTTAAAAAATGTTTTGTTCTTCATCACTGGATCTCTTACATTCAGGAAAATTAGGTGGATTTACGCAAGAAAATAATACCATAGATTCCGGAGAACTTGATATTGGCCGAAGAGCAATTCAAGAGGTTCCTCCCGGGATCTTCTGGAGATCACAGCTCTTCATTGATCAGCCACAGTTTCTTAAATTCAATATCTCTCTTCAGAAGGATGCATTGATAGGAGTCTATGGCCGAAAAGGCTTACCGCCTTCCCATACTCAGGTAAGGCTAGGCTTTCTCATCAATAAAATAAAAACTGCTGCTTGCATTTTTTGAAATTAGTATCTTTCTTAAGCTCAGCTGTTTGGTTAACTGTTCGGCCACTTTGGAACTGACTTCCTACAGTAGAAAGAATTTTGAATGTAGGTTACTTGTTCTGAGGTTTTTGAATCAGTAGTGGGAAGAACAATATTTTCTTCCTGATTTGACTGTTTAAAATGTACTGAATTTTGTGAGTAACTTAATGAATATTGAGCATCATCTGAGCACCCAGTAAAACACCATGGATTTTCCAAGTGTTTTACAAAGATTCTATGATAATTTCAGATGATCTTATTCCTTTCATGTAATAGATGCATAACATATTCATCTCAAACACGTATTCATTCTGTTCAAAATGTAATTTTTTAGTTTATGCCAGATTTACTCTTAGTAGAGAAATTATGGGAACATCAACATAAATATGATGACCTGAGCTTTATCAACTCAAGCACTGTTCCTCATCTAAAATGATGAACGCTGAGATAAAGAGGCAAGAGAGCTTTCAGAGATAACCAAGTATGATCATATTCATGTGGTATGCAAAACAATTCACATATCCTTAATATCAAAGAACTTCAAAGTCATTTCCCTTGCATAAAAATCCCCTCACAACAGCAATCACAGATGGAGAACTACTGTCAATTCCACAGCCTTTTTCATAATCTAATACAGTACTGGGTCATAGTATGTAAATTGGAAATTGTCACTTAATATAGGTTCCGTCATGTCTAAGAGAAGTTTTTTGAATTACCTACCATAAAATTGGAACTGAGACTTTCCCCAAGATCAACTATTTTGTTAGTAAGTAGAATATCAAACATGTAATAGTTGATTAATTAAAATTGACAGTTGGATGAGCCTAAAGTTATATTCGATCATCAATTTATTTGCCCAGAGGATTTCATGCTGATTTAGTGTGATTTATAAAATAAGGACTGGGAAGTTTTCATGTATGCTTTATATCATATAATTTTGTGAGAAATACTTCTTCTATAACCTAGGAACATAAATTATGAAGAAAAGTTATCACATATTAATAAAGAAATTATATCTTTAAAGAAAGATGAGTAAGAAGATTTCAACATGCTTTTTCTAATATAATTGTGGATTTACTTCATATACATATGTGAATTTTTATGGCGGTGAAATTTCTGAATATCAGGCTTTAGTGTATTCATTTTTCCTATTTAATATTTTTAATATATTATTAAAGTAAATTCAATTCTTATGGATTGTATACTTCTTATAATGTACTAACGCCCAATTTTAAATTTTGTATTTTTGTTTGTTGGGGTTCTGCTTTTTGTTTGTTTTGTTTTTTGTTTGAGACAGGGTCTCACTCTGTCTTCCAGACTGGCGTGCAATGGTACAGTCTCACCTCACTGCAGCCTCAACCTGCTTGGCTCAGGTGATCCTTCCACCTCAGCCTCCTGGGTAGCTGGGACTACAGATGCGTGTCACTGCACCCGGCTAATTTTTGTATTTTTTGTAGAGATGTGGTTTCACCACATTGCCCAGACTGGTCTTGAACTCCTGGGCTCAAGCAATCCGCCCACCTCAGCTTCCCAAAGGACTGGGATTACAGGCAGGAGCCACCGCATCTGGACCAATTTATTTTATTCTATTCTATTCTATTCTATTCTATTCTATTCTATTCTATTCCATTCCATTCCATTCTATTTTATTTTTTATTGTTTGAGATGGAGTTTTGCTTTTGTTGCCCAGGCTGGAGTGCAATGGCATGATCTCGGCTCACCGCAACCTCCGCCTCCCAGGTTCAAATGATGCTCCAGCCTCAGCCTCTCGAGTAGCTGGGATGCGCCACAACGCCCAGCTAATTTTGTATTTTTAGTAGAGATGGGGTTTTTCCATGTTGGTCAGGCTGGTCCCAAACTCCCAGCCTCAGGTGATCTGCCCTCCTCGGCCTCCCGAAGTGTTAGGATTACAGGCATGAGCCACCGCGCCCAGCCAGTCTGGACCATTTTAAATTTTAGATTTGACTCCAGTTCATCTTATAGGTGACACTGACTAGGATACAATAACCAGGTTTTCTTAAGGCCAGGCACAGTGGGTCACACCTGTAGTCCCAGCACTGGGAGGCCGAGGTGGGTGGAGCACTTAAGGTCAGGAGTTCAAGACCGGCCTGACCAACATGGTGAAACCCCGTCTCTACTAAAAATACAAAACTAGCCGAACGTAGTGATGCACACCTGTAATCCCAGCTACTCAGGAGGCTGAGGCAGGAGAATCACTTGAACCCTGGAGGCGGAGGTTGCAGTGAGCGAGAGATCGTGACATTGCACTCCAGCCTGGACAACAAGAGCAAAACTCTCTGTCTAGGAAAAAAAAAAAAATTTTCTTAAATGGAAGTCCTCTATAACTTCAATTATAGTAGACAGATTGGATTTATAGCAATTGTCCAGTGAAATATGAAAAAATATTTTCCCATTAAAACCACATATGTGATTATTTGTGTATAATTCAAAAAATGTACCTCTAAGCCGAGCATAATAGTGAACATGTAACTTATAAATTCCAGAAAATAATTTCAGATAAGAATTGCCTATTGTTTTGTGTACTTGAAAGGTTTATTTAAAGATTTAGTTGACTCTGCAAGTTGTATATAACATTTAAGATTAGAGAAATAAAAGGTGCAGTTTCAGGTTTTCTCATAATCTTTCTAGTATTTAAACATAATACATGTGATACCCACTTTTCTTTTCTACCACAATATATGTGTTTAAGTAGGTTATGCATTTTCTTAAGCATCACGGTTATTATAGTTTCTTCCTGTGGTTTATTCAGTATCAGCAGAGCAAACAACTGTTTCTGAGTTCAGTGTTTAAACATGAAATATTCTATAAAGCAGCCCAAATTGAATATTTCTCTGTTTCTGGGGAACATTAAATAAATCAACCTGAAATAATTAAAAGTGGCCAGCCATTCAGAATGGTTGCTTGAGCTGTCACAGTCTTTGTGACCTTTTTAAAACTGCCCGTTTGATTGTTGCCAACGAATCAGTGGGCTCTCTTCTCCCTGATGCCATTTCATTCTCTTGGTCAGTTAGTGGCCTAAGGAGGCGATGCAGAGCCTTATGGTTAAGTGTACTGTAGCATTTGAGTGCAGTCACATGAAGGCTCTTGTCGAATGAGAGTTGGAAGCCTGGGTTCTAAGCATACCCTTTACCACCTTTTCACTTGGTGACCTTGCAGCATCCCTTCTCTGAGCCTTAGTGTCCATTGGTAAAATGAAAGAGTTGGATCAGATGATGTGTAAAATCTCTTTATTCTCTATATTCCAATTACAGCAAGACTGTGCCACTACCAAAGAGTTGATGTCAGGACACAGTTAAGTATTCATAGATTCCAAGAACTCATCGTTTTAGTAACAGAATTGAATTAAACCTCTAATCTAACTGTTCAGAAGTGAACCACGAAGATACCTGAAACAAAATCTATTTGTTTTTAAATGGTCTATTAGGTAACCAGCATAAATACAACAAAGACGGGCAAACTTTTCTTCTATTGATTTTCCAAAAGACCTTGTTAATACATTGTAGTTGAAACCAACTTTAGACGAGGATTGTTAAAGCGTGTATATTTGTTAATATTAAATCATAAGAAAATGACCTTTAAACAGAGCTTTCACAGTAAAATTATCTCACTTTATATGAAACCTTTATCAAGTATAAGCTTTGTCTCATGATGGCTTCCCCGGAGTAGTGCAATTGAAGAGTTAGCCCCAAGAATTTCTTCCTAAAAAGAGCATAAGGTCCTAAGACTCCTCTTCTCCCCAAAAATATATGTGTCTCCATCTTAAAGTATTACAGAGCAAAACTCACATTTGCCCTTAAGTGACCAGTTTATGCCCTAAGAACGAAAATTGTTAAGTATTTTCATTCCTTGTAATTTGGTAACTTTTGGCACAGATGGTTTTAGTGTTAACGTAGGGAATGTTTCTTTAGGTATTTGAATCACTTCTGAAATCATGTGTGAAACACTTCTGCAGAAGAGCCTAGAACTGGGTAGATACTCAAAACCTGTCAGCTCCTCCTCCCCACCATCATGTTCACTACCCTGGCCTTATTTTATTGTTCACAGTGTGATGCAAATGGTTACTTCCATGATAAAGGTGATGGTTGTGCTTTTACCTTCAAAGACCAGCTAAAACTCAGAATTTCTCCCTTCAACTGTTTCAGTTACTGTGTTTAATGTTAGGGAAGAAAAATGTTTATATGCTTGGGTCATAAAAAGAAATTTTTTCTTGTCTCTTTGCCATGCAAATGTGTAAATATTTAAACCTGATGAGGAAATGAATGGCTTATTTGAGACAGAATCACCTTTCAAAACTGCTGAATTAGTTTTCCTCTAATAATTCTAGAATAGAATTCCAGTCAAATTTTTGTAGGGCAGGTATCCACACCAGTCATTCTTTTCATCCTTATAAGGTATAAATGAAAATAAATGTCGTTGACTGCTGATCACGTTATACTATTTTTATATATTTCTCACAGCTGAATTCTATTCTAATGAAACTACCCAAAAGAACAAAAAAAGATTTTACTTATAAATAATAATTTTAATAAGTCAGAAGCTGAATTAAATTCTAAATTCTCTCCAATGTTAACAGCAGAGGTCTATGATCAGTAAAATGGCAATCTATTTAACTGTGATTCTCAGTATTTCCAACAACTGATTTTATTCCACCTTGATTGAATTAAGAGATTCATATAATGATCTTTTTCTTAAATAGGCCTCTGATGAAATTCCATTTAAGAAATCTATCAGAAAGTAGAATATTTATGATTTATATATGCAGTATTATAATTATTATTTATATATTGTACTGTGGCATATGTTTCACCATAAACACACCTCAGGAATAGAATGAAACTAGGTAACAGTCTGTAGACACTGAATCACTCTACTTTTAACAATTGTTATCTAAAAAATTTCTTGAAACTACATTGGAAAGTCTTTTCAGCATCTTTCAAATTCCCTGTATTATTTCTACTTATAAAATTTTACTCCACTGTATAACAGTCACATTTTATATTTTTAATTCTTGTTTAAACTCTCCAGCCACCAATGTTGATGTCTAATTTTACTAAAACAAAACTTAGGTTTAATGATGACCCATTCATAAGAGTAGTCAGGCACATTTCCTATTATTGCCGTCGCTTCAGAACCCCTCCATTAACTGTTTAGATCAAAGATGTAAAGGCATCTTGTTACTTGTCTTTAATCTAACAATAACTAAGTAAAGCCCGTGGCGTTCTCCATCGTGCTTGAGATGGTCACGTCAGGGTCACAGGAGAGGTGGAGTAGGGTGGGAGGGATGACCCCACTTGGAGTGAAGTGCTCTTGAGTTCACACCCCAACCCCACCATTAGCAGATGGCTGAGAGCCTGCTGCAGCTCCTCAAGTTCAGATTCCTTCATCTGTAAAGTGCAAATGGTAAAGCCTTCCTACGAGGGTTCCTGTGAGGAGCCGGCACAGAGTAAGGATTCAACAGTAGTTGTTGCTACATGAATATTAAGTCAGAGAAGACTGTGAAGGGTTATCTTGTGGTCTAACTACAACAAGATTGCTGGCAACATGGATGGAGCTGGAGGTCATTGCGTGAAGTGAAATAAGCCAGGCATAGAAAGTCAAATACCACATATTCTGACTTATATATAGGAGCTAAAAAAGTGAATGAGTAGAAAGAGGAGAATGATGGTTCTCAGCAAACTAACACCAGAACAGAAAACCAAACACTACATGTTCTCACTCATGAGTGGGAGTTGAATGCTGAGAACACATGGACACAGGGAGGGGAACATCACACACCAAGGCCTCTCAGGGGGTGGGGTTCTAGGGGAGGGATAGCATTAGGAGAAATACCTAATGTAGATGATGGGTTGATGGGTGCAGCCAACCACCATGGCACGTGCATACCTATGTAACAAACCAGCACATTCTGCACATGTATCCCAGAACTTAAAGTGTAATAAAATAAAATTTAAAACAAAGAAAGAGTAGAATGATGGATACCAGAGGCTGGGAGGGCACTCAAAATATGTACAACTGTTATATATCAATTTTAAATTAATGCATTAAAAATAAGCCTGCTGGATTGGAAATGTCAGTTCATGTAGATTTTATGTTTGTATCCCCAGACTGCCTAAACTCATTAAACTTTGATCAGTCAGTAGAATTAAATAAATTTGGAAACCATATTGCCCAATAAGGGGAAAAAAATGGTCCCTGATGATTGGATCCGGCCCTATGTGGCAGGTAGTTTGCATCCTCCTTGTAAATGGTGTGCATAGGAGACTTCTGCCATTTGGACCTGTCAGTCAGGAACTTCTCTCTAACATTGTATTTGTTAGAGCAAAGGAAGACAGCTTGGAGAACAAAAAGAAAGAGAAGCAGCCAGCCTTTATATTTCTGACTATTTTTCGTCATCCATCCCGCAGTATGACTTCGTGGAGCTCCTGGATGGCAGCAGGCTGATTGCCAGAGAGCAGCGGAGCCTGCTTGAGACGGAGAGAGCCGGACGGCAGGCGAGATCCGTCAGCCTTCATGAGGCTGGCTTTATCCAGTACTTGGATTCCGGAATCTGGCATCTGGCTTTTTATAATGACGGGAAAAATGCAGAGCAGGTGTCTTTTAATACCATTGTTATAGGTAAGAATAGTCTTCAAAGCCCCCTTTTCCAGGCTACAGCCTAAACACCGTGTTTAATAGAAACTAAATTATCTGTACCAATTTGGGGTAATTCCTAGGGTGTTAAAGCCCAGGTAGAATATGAGAATTATTTTTGAACCGTTTATTTGTGAATATGTGACAGACTATGAAGCACTGGGAGAAAATATCATCTGGAATTACCTTGGGAGACGAGAATACATCATGAAACACTTTGAAAATCTGCATTTGAAGTGACAGTGCTTTGCTTTACTCCTCAAATTATCTAGCATAAATGAAGATCAAAGTGACACCGTTTATCTTTTGCAAGAGGCAGGCTATACAACAAGTGTTCCTTCTTTCCCTTTTCTTCAGAGTCTGTGGTGGAATGTCCCCGGAATTGTCATGGAAATGGAGAGTGCGTTTCTGGAACTTGCCATTGTTTTCCAGGATTTCTGGGTCCGGATTGTTCAAGAGGTATGCAAGTTAGATTCTTTTCTTAAGCCGATATAAATAAGCTGTAGAAACACAAGTAATTCCAAGAACTACCGAGACAGGAAAGAAGGGGGAAAACCGGCAAATTGCTTGTTCCAGCGATGTGTCTTTTCTCTCGGAAGCTCGGTGGAAAATGTGGCTGTAATTCTTCTGTCGTGTCTTGTTTCACAGCGGCCTGTCCAGTGTTATGTAGTGGCAACGGGCAGTACTCCAAGGGCCGCTGCCTGTGTTTCAGCGGCTGGAAGGGTACGGAGTGTGATGTGCCGGCTACCCAGTGTATTGACCCGCAGTGTGGGGGTCGTGGGATTTGTATCATGGGCTCTTGTGCCTGCAACTCGGGATACAAAGGAGAAAATTGTGAAGAAGGTAAACATGTCAATATTTGCAGAAGTCTGTTGTTGTCTTCATAAAGAAATAGATTATATCTGTAATCTTTAGTTTGGCAAATCTCTTTTATAGGCTTCCTTTTGAAAGCAATTTTGAAAAATCCATATTTATGAATGCATTGTCTTATTAACATTTTAACTAATAAAAAGAACACACACCAAAGGGCCTCTTGCTCTTTTTCAGCCGTGTGAATCATTCCTTTTCTTCACTCTGAGAAAGCAAGCAGACCTCGTACCTTGAAACTAACAGCAGACTGTTGGATTTTATTTTTCTTTTTATAGTTTTTTACATTGATGCCAGCTTCTAAATCTAGCATTTTGACTTCTCTAGAAAGACAGAATGGTACACAAAATATGCTACTGAAAAGAAGTGTGACATCATGGATTTGTTCCATAGCTGTGTACGTGTAATGATGAGAGTCAAGATACCATATTGTAAAGTGCAGGTGAATTGTTTTTTCAGAAAGCAAAAAAGCACCATTTCCGTTCTTCAATCAAATTGATTTTATTGATCTGCACACACAAAGTAATGCAATTAAGTCTCTGGAATTAAATTTTCAGGCCATTGACCCTACAAGTGTAAAGTTTTATTGAGTCAAATTGCTAAATTAAATCTCGTCATCTAAAGCACATTAAAGTGAATTAAGAAAGAGAGTATGCAACTCATTTATTTCTCAAACAGTGTGAGGATCCCATACAGCCGTCAGTACTCAGTGGTCACAGATTTTGTTATAGAGAAGGCAATACTTATTACTCTGTGATTAGGCAGAACAGAGAGCAATAGTCTGAAACCTCAAGAGCCTATGTGTGTAATTCAGGAAAATTACAAATCCTTGCAAGAGTCTCAATTACCTAAATGGCACGAGCCTGGTTCTTAATGCTTTATTGTGTTATAATTCTTTGCATTTTCAGAAACAGGTTCTTGAAAATGGTAGATAAATATTTGATTATCCAAAGTGTTCATATAAATTAGATTAGGATTTAATTCTTTTTTCTGCATGCACTATGATATCTTCTGGATTTAATAAAATCGTTCTTGTCTTTACACCAGCTGACTGTCTAGACCCTGGGTGTTCTAATCATGGTGTGTGTATTCATGGGGAATGTCACTGCAGTCCAGGATGGGGAGGTAGCAATTGTGAAATACTGAAGACCATGTGTCCAGACCAGTGCTCTGGTCACGGAACATACCTTCAAGAAAGTGGCTCCTGCACATGTGACCCTAATTGGACTGGCCCAGACTGCTCAAATGGTGAGGTTAATAAATGCAGTACAATCAAGTTGCTTGATACTATTTAGCTAAAAATGATATTTTAATTTTTAAAAGCCTCTTTGTAAACGTAATACAAATTTTAGTAAAGTGATTCTTTGCAGAAATAAATATTAAAAGTAATGATATGTAGTTGCCTTATAAAAAAGAAGGAACCATGCTTAGCCAAGTTATCATTAAAATTTCCCCTTTAGTATTATGGGGAGGAGTAAGCTTTCATTTGCATAAGATGCCATATCTTCCTAACTCTCAATTTATGGAACTACTAATCGAAACTAACCTCTCTAAAATCTTAAGTATAGCTTGGGAATTTAAGCACCATTATCTTATAAACAGAGAAGCCTCAATTTTAAAAAATCACTTGACAATATAGGGCTAAACATGATCACAGTAAAGATTATGCATGTATAGATATTATGATATGTATAAATGGTTCAACACTGAGTTTTTAATCATAATAATATGGTTATAATAGAAATGGTACAAGGTAATTTTATTCAGTCAGCCAAGTTGTTATTGAGTACTTACTGTGTGTGTGGGATTGTGATAGGCCCCGTAAGAATAAAAGACTAATGAATCATGTCTGCCCTCTAGAACAATGGCTTTCTAATTTTTTGACCTTGAACTATCACCTTAAATACATTTTTGCATTATGACCTACTGTAAGTGTACATGCACATCCTCACATAATTGAAATAAACATTCTACAAAGTGATACACGCTGTTTTTTTTCAAGCCTATTTTATTTTTTTTCAAATGTTGGTTGCAGGCCATGAGCTAATTCCATGACTCATAAGTTACAGTTTGAGAAGATGCCATTCTAGTGCGGAAGATTACAGTTTAATTAGGGAGATGAGATGAATACATATGAAATAATTCTAAATCAATATATTCTAGTTTGATATTATATTGAGTATTACATGGAATATTATGCTGAATTCAGTGGACATTCAGAGGAGTGATTCTAAATGAGTATTCGAAGTTTTCAAGGAGACTTGTATTAACATTCTCTATTTAATGATGATGGCAGTCTGGATAAGGGTATAATTTTTGGCTAGGTGAACAGTATTAGAAAGTACTTAAGAGCATGGACTGTGAAATCAGATGTGTGGATTCACATCCAATCTGTACTCCTTAAGAGCTATGTGACCTTAGGCAAATTGCTATATGCCTCAGTTTACTCATCTGTAAAATCATGGGACACTCTTCACAAAGATGCTGTGGGAATTACTTGGAATAATGTATATAACATAGTACAAAGCTTGGCTGATAATAAATTCTAAAGATCGCTTCCACCACCATCACTACCATAGAACATCCCTAATCTGAAATTCAAAATGCTCCAAAACTCAAACGTTTTTGAGCACCAACATGATGCTCAAAGGAAATGCTCATTGCAGCATTTCACATTTTGTATTTTCAGATTAGGGATGCTCCACTGGTACGTATTCTGCAAATATTATAACATCTGGAAAAGTTTAAAATCCAAATCACTTCTGGTTCCAAGCAATTTAAATAAAAGATTAGCAAAGATGCAATTGTGAGAAATATCATTATATTCAAGGGACAGTGAAAAAGTATTTGGAGGCAAAAAATTGGATTGGGCCTAATTATGGGGAGTAAGGTTTAGAAATGATAGTTTCAGGCAATGGAGGATTTACCAATAGCACTAATTTGCCCAGTAAGACAACGAGAGTATCGTTTTTGGAAAACTGTCCTGTAGATAATAAGTCAGAGAGCATGAATTGTGAGACTTTGATGGTGAAGAGACAAGCTGGAGGACTTTCCCACAAGTGTGAGGTGATAAGAGGATGAATTCGTTGGGAGTCAGTAGAAATGAAAAAGGTAAATCTGAGGGACATTTGAAAGGAAAAGCAGACAGGACCTGCTGAAAAAGACACAGTAGAGACACGGGTTGAGAAGAGCTGTAAAAATGAAGCAAGGAGAATTGGTGCTAATGTTAATGTCCCTGAATGAAGCAAGAAAGTTGGGAAAGGGTGAGGCTGATTGAAGAGGCAGGACATAGGGAGGCAATGGAAGAGAAGTGAGAAATAGAAAAGAGGATGAATTCTGTTTGGATACTCAAAGTAAGCAAAACTACACAATTCATCAAAAGAAGAGGAAAAATGAGAAAGAGAAACAGGGAAGAGAAGTGGAGGAGGAAGAGGACGATTATAGAGAAGGAAGGACAAAGAGAAGAAATGAGAAAGAAAATGAATTTTACTAGCAGTGTAGAGTGAATAAAAACATCCCACTTAGATTAAATATAAGTCTTGGCTTCAGTGAAGGGGTCTATCTACTCTCCTGCCCCCTTCTCTAAGCCTGTTTAACAGTAAGTGACTGAGAACCAGAACACAGACGCTGAGCTGCCTGGGTTCAAATTTCGGATGGCCATTCACTAGCAATATGACGTTGGGCAAGTTATTTAATATCTCTGTGCCTCTGTTTCTTTGTATGTAAAATGGAGATAATTACAAGACTACTTTATACAGTTGAGGTAAGGCTGAAATGAGTTAGTACGTGAAAAGCACTTAGAATAGCACCTTACACAGTACGTGCTCAGTAAGTGTTAACCACTAATAGACGTAGTAGAGGGTGGTGATAGTAGTCACTATGGTAGAAGTATTCTAAAGGCTAATTGTAGTTTGTCATACTTAATTTCTCATCAATTCAGAGGAGCTTCCACATTAGTGATTGGACATGGTTCCCCAAATGTGAAATTTATGAAATGCAAATTGTTTCCTCTATTAGTACAATCAAATGGCATAAAATGACATGAAATATTGTGCTGAGAAGCTAATTCACATGTTTATTTTTAGCAAGAAGTAAAAAGACTAGTAATTTTTACAAATTGCTGTTTCCTGGCCTTTCAAGAACCTTGGGTGACATCTCTGCTGCCCTCTGAGTCAGTATCAGCATGACAGATTTCTCTGCTACTCTTTACCTCCTACAAATTGAATCCTGGAAGCCCAGACTAACAAATGTTTCCTATCAGCTAATTGATAATATTCATGAAAATTTTCTATTGAACTCATATACTACTGAGAGACAAGTTTTCATCCTTTCTCCTTCCCATTCTGATTTTTGTATGAGATGAGTTTTCTTCCTCCTTCCCTCCCTCTCTTATCTCTCCTTCCTTCCTTCCTTCCTTCCTTCCTTCCTTCCTTCCTTCCTCCCTCCCTCCCTCCCTCCCTCCCTCCCTCCCTCCCTCCTTCTCTTCTTACCCTCCTTCCTGTTTTATTCACTCTCCCTCATCTTTTGGCCCATACACCTCTGGCTTGCTTGAGGAACCAGAAACTTTGGTGAGAAAATTCACATCTGCTAGAGCAAATAACATGTATAGAATAAATAAGAGTAAAAACACAAATTGGGATCTGGATTAGAGAGAGCCTGAAATGTCTTATTAAAGAATTTTAGGGATATTACCACCAACCAACACTTATCCAGCATGAGTGAGTGGTATTATTTTAAATAACACGTTAACTTGTTTTGTCCTCTATTCGTAAAATATATTTTGTAATTACATATAATTTACATATAAAATAAGCATTTAGTGTTTTCTGTTGAGTTTTTACCTATACTAAAAAACCCTTTCCGGGGGGGGCGGAGCAAGATGGCCGAATAGGAACAGCTCCAGTCTCCAACTCCCAGCGCGAGCGACACAGAAGACCGGTGATTTCTGCATTTTCAACCGAGGTACTGGGTTCATCTCACTGGGGAGTGCCGGACAATCGGTGCTGGTCAGCTGCTGCAGCCCGACCAGCGAGAGCTGAAGCAGGGCGAGGCATCACCTCACCTGGGAAGCGCAAGGGGGAAGGGAATCCCTTTTCCTAGCCAGGGGAACTGAGACACACAACACCTGGAAAATCGGGTAACTCCCACCCCAATACTGCACTTTAAGCAAACAGGCACACCAGGAGATCATATCCCACACCTGGCCGGGAGGGTCCCACACCCACGGAGCCTCCCTCATTGCTAGCACAGCAGTCTGCGATCTACCGGCAAGGCAGCAGCAAGGCTGGGGGAGGGGCGCCCGCCATTGCTGAGGCTTAAGTAGGTAAACAAAGCTGCTGGGAAGCTCGAACTGGGTGGAGCTCACAGCAGCTCAAGGAAACTTGCCTGTCTCTGTAGACTCCACCTCTGGGGACAGGGCACAGTAAACAATAACAAACACAGCAGAAAGCTCTGCAGACGCAAACGACTCTGACAGCTTTGAAGAGAGCAGTGGATCTCCCAACACGGAGGTTGAGATCTGAGAAGGGACAGACTCCCTGCTCAGGTGGGTCCCTGACCCCTGAGTAGCCTAACTGGGAGACATCCCCCACTAGGGGCAGTCTGACACCCCACACCTCACAGGGTGGAGTACACCCCTGAGAGGAAGCTTCCAAAGCAAGAATCAGACAGGTACACTCGCTGTTCAGAAATATTCTATCTATTGCAGCGTCTGCTGCTGATATCCAGGCAAACAGGGTCTGGAGTGGACCTCAAGCAATCTCCAACAGACCTACAGCTGAGGGTCCTGACTGTTAGAAGGAAAACTATCAAACAGGAAGGACACCTACACCAAAACCCCATCAGTACATCACCATCATCAGAGACCAGAGGCAGATAAAACCACAAAGATGGGGAAAATGCAGGGCAGAAAAGCTGGAAATTCAAAAAATAAGAGCGCATCTCCCCCGGCAAAGGAGCACAGCTCATCGCCAGCAACGGATCAAAGCTGGACGGAGAATGACTTTCACAAGATGAGAGAAGAAGGCTTCAGTCCATCAAATTTCTCAGAGCTAAAGGAGGAATTACGTACCCAGCGCAAAGAAACTAAAAATCTTGAAAAACAAGTGGAAGAATTGATAGCTAGAGTAATTAATGCAGAGAAGGTCATAAACGAAATGAAAGAGATGAAAACCATGACACGAGAAATACGTGACAAATGCACAAGCTTCAGTAACCAACTCGATCAACTGGAAGAAAGAGTATCAGCGATTGAGGATCAAATGAATGAAATGAAGCGAGAAGAGAAACCAAAAGAAAAAAGAAGAAAAAGAAATGAACAAAGCCTGCAAGAAGTATGGGATTATGTAAAAAGACCAAATCTACGTCTGATTGGGGTGCCTGAAAGTGAGGGGGAAAATGGAACCAAGTTGGAAAACACTCTTCAGGATATCATCCAGGAGAACTTCCCCAACCTAGTAGGTCAGGCCAACATTCAAATCCAGGAAATACAGAGAACGCCACAAAGATACTCCTCGAGAAGAGCAACTCCAAGACACATAATTGCCAGATTCACCAAAGTTGAAATGAAGGAAAAAATCTTAAGGGCAGCCAGAGAGAAAGGTCGGGTTACCCACAAAGGGAAGCCCATCAGACTAACAGCAGATCTCTCGGCAGAAACTCTACAAGCCAGAAGAGAGTGGGGGCCAATATTCAACGTTCTTAAAGAAAAGAATTTTAAACCCAGAATTTCATATCCAGCCAAACTAAGTTTCATAAGTGAAGGAGAAATAAAATCTTTTACAGATAAGCAAATGCTTAGAGATTTTGTCACCACTAGGCCTGCCTTACAAGAGACCCTGAAGGAAGCACTAAACATGGAAAGGAACAACCGGTACCAGCCATTGCAAAAACATGCCAAAATGTAAAGACCATCGAGGCTAGGAAGAAACTGCATCAACTAACGAGCAAAATAACCAGTTAATATCATAATGGCAGGATCAAGTTCACACATAACAATCTTAACCTTAAATGTAAATGGACTAAATGCTCCACTTAAAAGACACAGACTGGCAAACTGGATAAAGAGTCAAGACCCATCAGTCTGCTGTATTCAGGAGACCCATCTCACACGCAGAGACATACATAGGCTCAAAATAAAGGGATGGAGGAAGATTTACCAAGCAAATGGAGAACAAAAAAAAGCGGGGGTTGCAATACTAGTCTCTGATAAAACAGACTTGAAACCATCAAAGATCAAAAGAGACAAAGAAGGCCATTACATAATGGTAAAGGGATCAATTCAACAGGAAGAGCTAACTATCCTAAATATATATGCACCCAATACAGGAGCACCCAGATTCATAAAGCAAGTCCTTAGAGACTTACAAAGAGACTTAGACTCCCATACAATAATAATGGGAGACTTCAACACTCCACTGTCAACATTAGACAGATCAACGAGACAGAAAGTTAACAAGGATATCCAGGAATTGAACTCATCTCTGCAGCAAGCAGACCTAATAGACATCTATAGAACTCTCCACCCCAAATCAACAGAATATACATTCTTCTCAGCACCACATCGTACTTACTCCAAAATCGACCACGTAATTGGAAGTAAAGCACTCCTCAGCAAATGTACAAGAACAGAAATTATAACAAACTGTCTCTCAGACCACAGTGCAATCAAACTATAACTCAGGACTAAGAAACTCAATCAAAACCGCTCAACTACATGGAAACTGAACAACCTGCTCCTGAATGACTACTGGGTACATAACGAAATGAAGGCAGAAATAAAGATGTTCTTTGAAACCAATTGAGAACAAAGATACAACATACCAGAATCTCTGGGACACATTTAAAGCAGTGTGTAGAGGGAAATTTATAGCACTAAATGCCCACAAGAGAAAGCAGGAAAGATCTAAAATTGACACTCTAACATCGCAATTAAAAGAACTAGAGAAGCAAGAGCAAACACATTCGAAAGGTAGCAGAAGGCAAGAAATAACTAAGATCAGAGCAGAACTGAAGGAGATAGAGACACAAAAAACCCTCCAAAAAATCAATGAATCCAGGAGTTGGTTTTTTGAAAAGATCAACAAAATTGACAGACCACTAGCAAGACTAATAAAGAAGAAAAGAGAGAAGAATCAAATCGACGCAATTAAAAATGATAAAGGGGATATCACCACCGACCCCACAGAAATACAAACTACCATCAGAGAATACTATAAACACCTCTACGCAAATAAACTAGAAAATCTAGAAGAAATGGATAATTTCCTGGACACTTACACTCTTCCAAGACTAAACCAGGAAGAAGTTGAATCCCTGAATAGACCAATAGCAGGCTCTGAAATTGAGGCAATAATTAATAACCTACCAACCAAAAAACGTCCAGGACCAGATGGATTCACAGCTGAATTCTACCAGAGGTACAAGGAGGAGTTGGTACCATTCCTTCTGAAACTATTCCAATCAATAGAAAAAGAGGGAATCCTCCCTAACTCATTTTATGAGGCCAACATCATCCTGATACCAAAGCCTGGCAGAGACACAACAAAAAAAGAGAATTTTAGACCAATATCCCTGATGAACATCGATGCAAAAATCCTCAATAAAATACTGGCAAACCAGATTCAGCAACACATCAAAAAGCTTATCCACCATGATCAAGTGGGCTTCATCCCTGGGATGCAAGGTTGGTTCAACATTCGCAAATCAATAAACATAATCCAGCATATAAACAGAACCAAAGACAAGAACCACATGATTATCTCAATAGATGCAGAAAAGGCTTTTGACAAAATTCAACAGCCCTTCATGCTAAAAACGCTCAATAAATTTGGTATTGATGGAATGTACCTCAAAATAAGAGCTATTTATGACAAACCCACAGCCAATATCATACTGAATGGGCAAAAACTGGAAAAATTCCCTTTGAAAACTGGCACAAGACAGGGATGCCCTGTCTCACCACTCCTATTCAACATAGTGTTGGAAGTTCTGGCTAGGGCAATTAGGCAAGAGAAAGAAATCAAGGGTATTCAGTTAGGAAAAGAAGAAGTCAAATTGTCCCTGTTTGCAGATGACATGATTGTATATTTAGAAAACCCCATTGTCTCAGCCCAAAATCTCCTTAAGCTGATAAGCAACTTCAGCAAAGTCTCAGGATACAAAATTAATGTGCAAAAATCACAAGCATTCTTATACACCAGTAACAGACAAACAGAGAGCCAAATCAGGAATGAACTTCCATTCACAATTGCTTCAAAGAGAATCAAATACCTAGGAATCCAACTTACAAGGGATGTAAAGGACCTCTTCAAGGAGAACTACAAACCACTGCTCAGTGAAATAAAAGAGGACACAAACAAATGGAAGAACATACCATGCTCATGGATAGGAAGAATCAATATCGTGAAAATGGCCATACTGCCCAAGGTAATTTATAGATTCAATGCCATCCCCATCAAGCTACCAATGAGTTTCTTCACAGAATTGGAAAAAACTGCTTTAAAGTTCATATGGAACCAAAAAAGAGCCCGCATCTCCAAGACAATCCTAAGTCAAAAGAACAAAGCTGGAGGCATCACGCTACCTGACTTCAAACTATACTACAAGGCTACAGTAACCAAAACAGCATGGTACTGGTACCAAAACAGAGATACAGACCAATGGAACAGAACAGAGTCCTCAGAAATAATACCACACATCTACAGCCATCTGATCTTTGACAAACCTGAGAGAAACAAGAAATGGGGAAAGGATTCCCTATTTAATAAATGGTGCTGGGAAAATTGACTAGCCATAAGTAGAAAGCTGAAACTGGATCCTTTCCTTACTCCTTATACGAAAATTAATTCAAGATGGATTAGAGACTTAAATGTTAGACCTAATACCATAAAAATCCTAGAGGAAAACCTAGGTAGTACCATTCAGGACATAGGCATGGGCAAAGACTTCATGTCTAAAACACCAAAAGCAACGGCAGCAAAAGCCAAAATTGACAAATGGGATCTCATTAAACTAAAGAGCTTCTGCACAGCAAAAGAAACTACCATCAGAGTGAACAGGCAACCTACAGAATGGGAGAAAATTTTTGCAATCTACTCATCTGACAAAGGGCTAATATCCAGAACCTACAAAGAACTCAAACAAATTTACAAGAAAAAAACAAACAACCCCATCAAAAAGTGGGCAAAGGATATGAACAGACATTTCTCAAAAGAAGACATTCATACAGCCAACAGACACATGAAAAAATGCTCATCATCACTGGCCATCAGAGAAATGCAAATCAAAACCACAATGAGATACCATCTCACACCAGTTAGAATGGCAGTCATTCAAAAGTCAGTAAACAACAGGTGCTGGAGAGGATGTGGAGAAATAGGAACACTTTTACACCGTTGGTGGGATTGTAAACTAGTTCAACCATTATGGAAAACAGTATGGCGATTCCTCAAGGATCTAGAACTAGATGTACCATATGACCCAGCCATCCCATTACTGGGTATATACCCAAAGGATTATAAATTATGCTGCTATAAAGACACATGCACACGTATGTTTATTGCGGCACTATTCACAATAGCAAAGACTTGGAATCAACCCAAATGTCCATCAGTGACAGATTGGATTAAGAAAATGTGGCACATATACACCATGGAATACTATGCAGCCATAAAAAAGGATGAGTTTGCGTCCTTTGTAGGGACATGGATGCAGCTGGAAACCATCATTCTTAGCAAACTGTCACAAGAACAGAAAACCAAACACCGCATGTTCTCACTCATAGGTGGGAACAGAACAATGAGATCACTTGGACTCAGGAAGGGGAACATCACACACCGGGGCCTATCATGGGGAGGGGGGAGGGGGGAGGGATTGCACTGGGATTTATACCTGATGTAAATGACGAGGCGATGGGTGCAGCACAGCAACATGGCACAAGTATACATATGTAACAAACCTGCACGTTATGCACATGTACCCTACAACTTAAAGTATAATAATAATAAATAAATTTTTTAAAAAAAAAGAGAAAAAAAAAAAAAACCCTTTCCACAAAATATATCCAATTAAATGTTATAGAGATAATTACTTCTATAGTGAAGCTACTTGGTTCAGGTCTCTTATGCCTCCATCAGTAAAACGGCATATTAAGACTAGCTGTAGAATAATACTTGCTTGAAATACTGTCATTCAGATTTGCTTCCTACAATTATCCGAGTCGGAAAGGAACAAGCACAATAGCCCCTTTTTTCATATAAAGTTATTATAGTGTATTACCTGAATTATTTTATAAAGGGTAGTTTGTAACTGATACTAAATAACTTAAAAGTTAATTCAGCCCTCTTCATAAAATGATACTGCTATGAATTGGAAAATATACATATAAATGTTAATTAAAAGATTAAATTGGCTGCCAAAAATCACATATCATTATTTTACGTATTTAGACTGAATTTTTTTCATGCTGCTGTAATTATTTTGGTAGTTGAAAATCTAATTTTACCTGTGTACTAAATGACTGTTTAGTCTTAGAGAACAGAGATCTTTATCCTATTCATCTTGGTATCCTCAATGCAAAAAAGAAATTTCACATCTATTCAACTCTCGATAAATAGAGTAGCATAATGAATACAATACTCCATTTTTGAAGAAAGTAATTATAATAAGTATAGAAAAAAATCTTTATGAAACTTTGCTATTAGCTGCAGAAAGACAGAAAACCCACTTAGAATTAATAGTAAAGATCTCAAATATGCTTCCAATCATGCTGTGAAAATATCTGGTCTTGTGTGCCTCAAATTTATCTGATTATTGCACAGTTCTCATTTAAAGCTTATAAAAGCACTGTTATTTTACATTTGTGGCTTAAAGTTTACAAGCAGTATAATTCTGAATTTCTAAGTGAATGCTAGAGGAAAACACTGTACTCACTACCTCTTCTGTTGTTGTGGAAATGACCTTCACATATCTAAATTCAATAAGAGAGTAGACTTTACACCGGAAGAAACATTTGGTTAAGCTGCTAAAAGAGAATAAATGAATTATTTCCATCTGAAAGTTTATAGGTTTGAAAGCAACAGGGCTTTCCTCTATCTTCATCAGCAGTTTGTTCATTAATTAGCCCTTCAATTCCACTTCAATTAAATTAACTCTAATTAATAAGTTCATTACAAAGATTGACGCGCCTTGCTCAAAGCTAGTGTGCTAAATGCTGATAAACACCATCACCCTAATGAAAAATTGATTAGATTGAATAAAAAGGGTACCTCAGAAAGAAACCTCTCGCTTCTAGAGCTGGGTTGATATTATGTTGCTCTGAAGTTAATCAAACTATCTTGGATCTCTTAATCAAAAATTTAATTCAAAGGAGATAGAAAATATTGCCTAAAAAAACCTGTGTGCTACCCTCTTCCAGTTAATAGTCCTGGGTGTTGTTTATAAAAAATACTACAACTCTCATAGTGCCTTGATAAGGTGTTTAAAGTTAGCCTGTAAGATAGAGAATCACGTGTCTGAGAAATGTTATTTGGGGAATGAATAGGAAAAACAGAACATGTGACTGCATAAACAGCTACTATTTTTTAATCAAATAAAGGTTTAGTACATTTTCTGTTTGTTAGAAATGATTTTAGGTTTTTATTGTTCAGTGCTTTATTTTTGCAAGAAAATGAAAACTAATCAACGGTCTTAGAATTTCAGGGGTATTACCCCAAAAAACTATAGCTAACTTTAACCTTATATGTAAAGAGTAAAATGAAATAACCTTCAAAGTTTCTTTTACCTTTCCCTCTCCCTGTCTCTCAATTGGAACTAGTTAAAGAAAGCTGTTAAGAAAGCTTAAAAAATTTTTCTTACACATCTGAATTCTTTTTAAAGAGCTAACCTGGTATAACATTTGAAGTCATTTGGTAACTTATGCTCTTTTCAGTAATTCTAGGAATTGAAAAACTTTGTTTTTCAAAGGAGAGTCAATTATATGTATTATTAAACTGGTTTTGTACTGTGGACTAAGAAATTTGTATCTGTCAACAGTACAAATTTACTGACTAGGAGAAACAGTTTCCTTTTACATGCATGTCTGTGTCAGAAGCAAGCTAATTTGCTTACCAAAGTAGATTCCTCTTCGTGAAAGTTTCTGAATATTTAAAACATTTAAATGTGGCATTAGAAATAACCCCTTTTCAAATTCTTGCCATATGTATGAAACCCAAGCCTGTTAGATACCTGAGATGCTGAAATATTTCATTAATTTGGGGGTGGGGATATGGGGACCTGTTTTCTTGGTGATAGATGTATATAAACATGACTACTCTCTATATATGTAATGTTTTCTATCTAAAGTATTATATATATAAAGAAATTATTTCTAGCAATTGTCATGTGTATTTTATGCATGATTAGAGCAGCATGTAAAATTAAATGATGAATAAAGATGTAGAGTTCCACCATTGATAATTTCCTAGTAGTCGGTGCTGAAATTTACTTAACATACAAATACTTCTGATTTCTTTTTGATGATTTTGTGTTTCACTTGAACAAATGTGAGTGGAAGATGGAGCGCTGCTTATTAATTCCCCTTCTCCCTCCCGCTACCCTTCTCTCCTGTTTTGCTTCCTCTTCCTCCCACGCAGAAATATGTTCTGTGGACTGTGGCTCACACGGCGTTTGCATGGGGGGGACGTGTCGCTGTGAAGAAGGCTGGACGGGCCCAGCGTGTAATCAGAGAGCCTGCCATCCCCGCTGTGCCGAGCATGGAACCTGCAAGGATGGCAAGTGCGAATGCAGCCAGGGCTGGAATGGAGAGCACTGCACTATTGGTAGGCTCACTGCACGTCTGTGTCTATCTGTCCCCCTCCTCCCAGAGAAGAGTCCCCATGGTCAGCTGTTTTCAACTTGGAAAAGGCCTGTTCTTTGCATTATTTTTTACTTGTCTTTCTTAACACGAAGTTATTTTTTAAATATGGTTGTCATTTTATGATGGCAATTCAGTTCTTTTTAGAACAGCTATCACACATATGAGGTTTAAACTTTTATTCCTTGGTTTTGGGGATGGCCACGTAAATGGACTCACATAAAACAGACTTAATGATTTGTTTATAAGTGAAGTTTTATCAAATATTACTTCTTGATGTTCCATATTGCCATTGCATTTCTTAATAGCAGATTCTCCACTTTAGAAAAAAATACTTTAAATTTTTTTCAAATATATGGCCTTGTTGGCTGCTGTAGTTTCCAGAATCACACAGCTTAGACTTGCCCATATCTTGAGTCTCTACAAAAGAGGTTTGACTTTTTATGACTTTATTTTGTGGTATCATGAGAAATAAAGTTGAGTAAAATGCACAAATCTCGCTGCTTTTAAACAAACCTATATGGTTAACACTTTTTCATATATGATGACATTTGTGAACATCTATAGGTTAAAGAAAACCATCAGATAGATGTTTCAGATAAAAACGCTAGTACATAAACAATATTTAGCGTAGATACAAAAGTATCCAAAATATATATATCATATTTTCAAGATCCTCAGTGTCATTGCTTTTACCATTTGTCACTAAAATTAAAATGTCTAATTTTAAAACTACAACAAAAGTATGTAATAAATTTCTACATCACTTCAGTGAAAGTACACAATATTAGTTATAAATGGCACAGTCCTACGAAAATTTCAGAATTGGTGGTATAGTATTTCTCCACATTGTTTTACATTCCTAGGGTGAAAGTTGATAAATCTGTTGTGGGGAGTGTCAGTATCTTTTAAAGATTTCTTCTTCTGATGTATCTGTAAGTATTAGGTACTTTGCTTTTTTGCTTTTTTGGGTAGCCAGAAACTTTGTCATGGGAAAATTGAAATCACATATGTCTTATAAATTGTCACAAGTGTGTCGTTATAAACTTCATGGAAGGTTTTTTCTAGTCTTAATGCCATCCTTGACATCTGTTTCAAGGGTCTCACCGCACCCCCACACTGGTGATCTTCAAGAAGAACTCAGGACCCAGAGGTAGTTGTATCATGGCTGTAATGTGTCACAACCAGCAAGAAAAAAAGACATATCCCGCAGAGTCTGCAGAAATCCATGCACAGCCTTCCCACCTTCCTTCTCTCCCACTGGGAGAGGTCACATGTAGAACGCTCTTTTTCCCAGCAGCGAAATAAATCAACATGTGTGCAGTATTTCTGCCCAAGGAAGCCTGTTCGAGACTTAGAGCAAGCTTGTCCAGCCTGTGGCCTGTGGGCCATATGCAGCCCAGGACAGCTTTGAATGAGGCCCAACACAAATTCATAAACCTTCCTAAAACAGAGATTTTTTTGGCAATTTTTTAGCTCATCAGCTATTGTTAGTGTTAATGTATGTTATGTGTGGTCCAAGACGATTTTTATTCTTCCATGGTGGCCCGGGGAAGCCTAAAGATTGGACTTCCCTGACTTAGAGTCTAAGGTTTTTATTGGGGCTGTTCTAGGAGGTATCCTCTGTCTGCCACAACCACCAAAATCCTAACTCTCCTAAGAAGAGCGGGTGTGGACAAAGTAACCTTATCAGTGTAGGGGACATCCACATTTCCAGATACCAGCCAAGGGACAGCCCGCCAAAATCCTGCGAATCAGACCCGCTGTTAGCTCTTAATTGCACAGCATCCTTGGAGCTTCACTGGTTGAATTGGAGCTTCCTGCCTGCAGCTGGGGAAACATGTATAGTTTCTGCTGAAATCAACAACAGGTGCCCACAGTCCTAGCGCTTGCACAGGGCTCGTACCCACTGATGTGGCCTTCCCCTCCCAAAGAGAGGCCTTCTGGGGCAGTGGCAGAGATTGTTCATGTGAACTACATTAAGGCAGAAAAAAATTGATGAGCAGGATTTGTGTATCCTTTTGTGGCCATACAAGGGACAATGCAATACCTCTATAACCAAACAGCTCCATGTCCCAGATGCCAGAATGCCTATATACCAGAGGCAGGGCGGGAAAACTATACCTCTGATCATATCCCCTTCTTTATGACCCCACCACCCGATACCCAATCAGAAGAAGTGAATTGAGTCTAGCTGAGGGAGAAAAGTGATGATCTGACTGTATGTATCTTAGGAAGTACAGCAAACACGTGTGTACAGCTTTGAAAACCAGGAAGTGTACCAAAAAGTTATCCACTGGCAGATTTAACTTACCAACCAATAGTTATTCACCAGATCATTTTAATGTTGTTCTCAGTGGCCTTGGTATTATTACAGGGATAATAGTTTCCCGTAGATGAGCTGTTTTTGAACAAATTCCTAGTTATTTAGGAACAAACAGGATTTTTGTTAGCAGTGGGTCTTTGTATTACAATTTAATAAACCCTGCAATAGTTCTTAACAATTCCATTTTCTATTATTTTCATTTATTCTGTTGCTTTATACTCCATATGAGTAGCAGTGTGGGAAATAAGGGACCTGCTTCATTTAAAAATAAATCCTAGATGTGAACCTTTTAAAAGATGCAGAGTGCCTTTAAAGCATTTTCTGCTCTTTTATACTAATAAGATGAGTTTTTTCCAATGTTGGCCTACAAAGATCCAATTGCCTTTCCCCTGTTTCCTTACTACCTGTGTATATGCCCACCATAGTTTCCTGGTTAGGGGGTTAGGGCCCTAAGTGGCCCTAAGGGACCATTTGTGAGCCACGGATTGAACACCCAGGAAACTCTGGTGTGTTTTCTCACTTGGGATGGTTACTGTTGTTGCATTTCCTCTCCATTTCAACTCTTATGCATCTGGCTGAAAGAAGCTGCCACTTGATGAAAGAATGCTCATAAATCAGCAAGATTGTTTTCTTTCTCCATATTATGTGCCATCTCATTGAATACCAAACAGGGAGGTTAATTGAAAGAGAAATGGAGGAGAAAGTAAACAGAAGCAAACAAAAGTTCCCACTAGAAAGCAAAGGACATTCTTCATTAGTCATCTTACTGTCTTCATAAACTCTGTCCATACTTTCATAAAACCATAGGCATTTTGAGAGTAAAACAGGTTATGAATTTGAAGTGTTCACTGAACGCCCTATCTACCTGAAAGGATTCCATTCTGATATTTTTGTTAGAGTATTCATATTTTCCTCTCATTATGAATCATGTGTTCAGCAAATTAGGCATATTCGTCCGCAGGTTCATCGTCCCAAGTCCTCCTTTCTTGGGTTTCCCTTTGATTAGTGATGCATGCAGATGGAAAATGAAACAAGGAGAAATCTACTTTTAGCAATATTGTGATTAAAATAGATATTCTCCTTTCCTCCCCATAAGTCATTCATGATTATAAGACCCTTTAATAAATAAAGAGAAAGAGAAGTTACATGATTAAGCCACATCAAATAAGCACCAGTACTTACTGCTAAAATGATTTGATAGTAATAGCACTGATACAGATGCTCCACTACAAAAATACTCTCTGTTATATGTGACCGTTCCATATAAGCTTCAAAGGATTCTATTCATGGGCTGCCGTTGTTTTTCATGAGGTAGGAAAGATGTAAAAATATTTAGAGAATTCAGAGACAAGTTAAAAATATATTAAATGTAATGAAATGTTTTTTAAATAATAGTTGACATAATAAGAATATTATCTGGCTATCTCTGTGGAAAACTTAAACAGTTCTGTAATATGAGAGTTGAGGTAGGTCAGAGAAATTGGGCTTCTTCTTGCTTAGAAAAAGAGGGAAAATCTCCTGTGGGAATGACCTGTAGATGCAGTTAGTTGGCCGCAGATGCAATGCAAATGCAGCGGTAGGCTCTGCTGAACAGATGTTATAGGCAGAATCAGTCACTTTTAAGTGTAATACGAAGTAAATAACCTGGGCAATGATAAATACTAAATACCAAATTTTGACAACTGCGAACCTATCACTTCCACAAGAACTATTCTTTTTGGTATTTGTGGAAGAGATTTACCCCAGAAGTCATTCATTTGTATCCCAGAGAATTGGAGGCTGTAGATGAGATCGAGACCACAGCAGGGAAATGATTGAATAATGTATTTGATTATTATCTACCAGGGAGGGTTGTTGTGAAGGGAAAGAAGGCTCAGCTCTCTGTAGACAGGCAAGTTGTCTTCTGGAGGCTGATTGGCATTTTCCATTTATCCAGGAGATAGAAGTGAAGTGGAGAACATGGGTTTATATTGTATAAATGTTTGTTAGATATAATGAAGAATCTCGAGTCAGAAAGCATATTTAAATCCTGGAACAAGCTACTCAAGAAATTTGGGAACCTCCCAAGTAATCATAGTATTGTTAAAGCTTCATACTGTGATTACTTAGGTGTGAAACACTGGAGGTTTTGTCAGTTCTTTTTGTTAGCTTAAGGAGTATTTTTAGAATGGGAGTTTTTTTTTCTTTAACTTCTCTCCATCCATTATCCTAAAAGATCAAGTCTCTTGTGTAATAGCCCTATTTGAAGGACCCCTCGAGGTCTCTTGCAGTTCTAGGATTTTTTCACTGTTGATAATTTCTGCTTTATTTGGAAAACTACTAGATTTAAACTTGGGGTTCTCTTTTTGTCTCTATGTCATTTAACTTTTGTTTTTGCTTTTCCTGTGGCACTGAAACATAGCAAGAAACCATCTTCACTTTTTCAGATCACTTGGGGTTCGTTTTATGGGATGCTCTACTTTGCATGCCTCGCTTACTTTTTATTTGTTAATTAATTCATTTATTTGTCCAATAAGCAATTATTGAACATCTCTTCTGTGATACTAAGAACGATTTCTTACAAAACTCGGGGTAACATAAATAAAAAAGGTATGGGCTTTGACATTTTAAATAAAATGTTTATAAGTCAGTTTTACAATTTATTCACTATAACTGGTGTTTTGTTTTGTTTTGTTTTGTTTTGTTTTTTGAGATGGAATCTCACTCTGTCACGCAGGCTGGAGTGCAATGGCGTAGTCTCGGCTCACTGCAAACTCCGCCTCCTGGGTTCAAGTGATTCTCCTGCCTCAGCCTCCCAAGTAGCTGGGGTTACAGGCACCCACCACCACACCCAGCTAATTTTTGTATTTTTTTAGTAGAGGTGGGGTTTCACCATGTTGGCCAGTCCGGTCTCAAACTCCTGACCTCAGGTGATCCACCCACCTCGGCCTCTCAAAGTGCTGGGATTACAGGCGTGAGCCACCACGCCTGTCCTTGAACTTGTATCTTAACTGTTCTCAGCCTCAGTTGGGTTTTTTCCCAAATGTAAAATGGCTGTAATAGTACATATATGAGATTTTGAAGCAGAATACTGTAATGTTTAAAAGCTTTGGGAATTAGAATTCTTTCCATACCACTGAGTGACCTTGGGCAAGTCATTTAACCTGTTTTATATGAAATGTGAGTATTATGTACTTCATGGGATTATTAGAATTAAATGGAATACTAGAATGTAAAGCATTTAGCAAATGATGTTCAATAAATTCAAGTTTTAATTTTGTTATTAAGTATAAATGAGACAAAGTACAACCCAGAAAATGTTTTGGGTGCCAACATTCAAAAACAAGAACAACAGAACAAAACTCCTGTCCAGGAAATTTACTTTAAAGAGTTAATGACATTTCCATTTTATTGTTATAAAATATAATCTAGTCTCATAATGGATATTGTTTAACAAGAAATTTTTATGTTTTGGTTAATGGTTTGAGAGTTGGTTTTATTTTTTTTTTATTTCCGTTTATTTTTTTATTTTTGAGAAGGGTCTCACTCTGTTGCCCAGGCTGGACCACAGTGGTACAGGCATGGCTCACTGCAGCCTCTGCCTCCCGAGCCCAAGTGATCCTCCCACCTCAGCCTCCCAAATAGCTGGGACCACAGGAGTGTGCCACCACACCTGGCTAATTTTTTGTATTTTTGTAGAGAAGGGGTTTCTTCATGTTGCCCAGGCAGGCTGGTCTCACACTACAGGACACAAGCAATCCACCCACCTCAGCCTCCCAAGGTGCTGGGATTATAAGCATGAGCCACCGTACCCAGCCGAGCGTTGTTTTTTCAAATCGTGATGATGAAAGAAAGGTGGAGGATATTGATGTATTTTTCTTCTAGCAATGTCTCAAGCACAGAGTTGTTTATTGAGCTACATTGATTTTCATGTACTTTTAGGCAATTCAAATGGAAATGTAGCCTAGGGGACATCCTAATTCCTTTAAACTACAAAAGACCAGCTATTTGTTTTTATTCTAATTCTCAGTACATTGGGAAACGAGATCATTAATGATCACAAAGACGGGCTTTGTTTGCTCAGACAAAACTTACACATGCAGTACTCAGCATCGTCTGTTAAACACCAGGGCTGCTCTTGGGCTTTGGGAGGCTGAAGATTAGAAACTGCAAATGAAATGCACACAGCCGGGGAGGTATTTCGGAAACAATGTGGGGTGGAAAGAGAGAAAGATCAAAACTTTTACTGGTACGGACAAGCTTAGGCTTGGTGTTCTAATTCTTATCTCAGATAATGGTGAAAGAATAGTATTTTAATTGTTAAAAAGTAGGTGACAAATTTGAAAATAAAGTGACCGCTCTGATAGATGCTTGACTTAAATTACAAAACTCAGTATTCTTCGGAACTTTTGCAGTGTTTCCCAAATTGAGCATCATATCCAAAATAAAACAACGTGTAATTCTGAAAATGTCTTTGTAGATTTTAAGTCACATTTTGTTGATAATTTCCATTCACAGTGGATATAGGACACCACATCATGCCCACAAATGGCTGTTCTGGGAGGCGTTTGGCTTCAACATCAGTCAGTGGTTGGTAGTGGTGACGAAAGGCAACCCTGCACCAAACTACCAGCATCCCTGACCTTGCCAGAGACAGGTTTACTGTGAAGCTGGTGAAGCATGAATGTCAGGGTTTCATTTGCACTGGCCCCTCCTGAGATCCCACAAGGGGACACCATGGGTTCAGGTGTCATATGTTAATATAAAACTTGCAAATCAGCTGACTTCTGACTCTTCACACTCCAACTTCCTTTTCACCACACTTTTCCTCATGCAGGATGGCATTGGGGTGGCTGTGGGCGTTGTGAGAATTCCGATAAGAAGAATTTGATCTGGGGGTACATTTAGTTTCGATTGAATGGGATATGCATATGAGGTGTGAAATCACTTCTGTCTCTGGTTGTTACTGCTAGCCACCCGGGAATCTTCCTACCTTCCACTGACTCACCTAGTGACACGAAAGTACAGGGTCAGGGAGTAATTAGATGAAGATACAACTTTGTCTTGTGGAGCTTTGCACTAGAAGCAAGTAGGTATTGGAGGAGAAATAAGGTTTGAAATGTATGGAAATAGAAGCTGGTCTGGAAAATTCCTCATGTCATCAAATACCTAAAATGCCTAATTAAAGCGGAAGTTTTCTCCTACCAGGCGTGTACTTGATAATAGAGTTTATATAATTATAAACATGCCATAGCTTTTCCTTTTAGATGAGTATTTCTCCTTTGAGTATTTGTCTGAATTCCTGTATTTGTAGGGTATAACTCCGTAGCAGTACTGCAAATATTAAGTTCAACGGTGTGTGAAATCACATGTGTTACGCATCCCAGAGTATCACTGAATCACATGAGTGCACCAGAAAGTCTTGTTTATGTGATATGAAATACTGACATTGCAAAGTTAACATAAAACTCAAAATATTCTACTGTGCAGACATCACAACAAAATAGTTAATGAGTATTATCAACTCAGCATATTTAAGATCAGTTTATTACACAATAAAAAAAAAAGCCTTTCCAAACTTGACAATAATGGCACAAATTTACATGACATTACCAATAACAAATTTTGAAGTCAATTGGACTACTACTGATAGTTTTATCAATAATGAAAAGTAAACTATCACACAGAATATAGACTGAATTATCTTTCTATACTCTCTATAGAAAATATTACAAAAATCATTGTCATATAAAGAGGCAATTAAAGAGTAATTATAGCCCAAAAATATAGGAAAAATGTTCATTTAGAGGCATGGCAAGCACTGAATAAAAAAAATGTATATGGGGCCAGACACAGTTGCTCATGCCTGTAATCCCGGCACTTTGGGAGGCCAAGGCGGGTAGATCATGAGGTCAGGAGATCAGGACCATCCTGGCTAACGTGGTGAAACCCCATCTCTACTAAATATACAAAAATTAGCTGGGCATGGTGGTGCATGCCTGTTATCCCAGCTACTCAGGAGGCTGAGGCAGGAGAATAGCTTGAACCAGGGAGTCAGAGGTTGCAGTGAACTGAGATTGCCCCACTGCACTCCAGCCTGGTGACAGAGCGAGACTCCGTCTCAAAAAAAAAAAAAAAAAAATGTGTATGGTTTCTCTGATATTTGTGGGATTAACTGAAAAATAATGTTTTGTTGTGGTTTTTCTCATTCTACATCCTTTTATACCAATTTCCTATTTATATTTTGATATTCTTTTTCTTAAAGAGGGCCTCCCACATTAGTAAATTTCAGACCCATAAACCCTGGATTTCCCCCTGGTTCCAGCTCTGTCACTTCATGTCTGTATGATCTTGGGAAATTACTTTAAGCCCGCTGTGCCTCAGTTTCCTCATCTATAAAGTGGGAATGAAAATAATAACTACCTTGTAGAGTTCCTGAGGGTATTAAATGGGCCAGGTCATGTGGAAGAGCACTTAGCACAGTGCCTGGCATGCAGTAAACACCCTATAGATGTGTCTTCTTGTTGTTGTTGCTAGTCTCTGGACTGAAATTCATAACAAACTGACTGTGACTAATTCCTCCCTGCTAAATCTTGTCTCTAGGCAGAGGAATTAGCCTCGGCTAATTCCTCCAGAAAAACAGGAGTGCATGCTGGATACAAGGAGAACTAATCCCTTCTACTTCCTGACACATGAATAGTCTGGACATAGATGCCTCGTGATCTGTCATTCACAGTGGAGAGTGGGGTCACCAAGGAGGCGGCAGGCATGGAGTTGAGGGGGAGATTCTCCTAAACTGACTTGATTGGCCCTGGAAATCCAGGGGAAAGTCTCCTAAACTGACAGGCTGAAAAACCTCCTGTGAAGCTTGCAGAACGAGAACTTCTTAAGGTCCCTCCTGCTCTGCAAGTCCCAGTGATTCTCAGTAATAAGAAATTTGATGGACAGCGGGGACAGAGATCCCTGAGAGAGTCATGGAAAGCCCCCTTCAGAGCTCAGGAGTATCGCCCATGTTCTGAGAACCGGGCTGATTTAGGTGTCTGTTTCTTCCATTGAGATAACAGTATCCTTTGGGGGCCTTTCAATACTGTTTTTCTCATTTTAGTCTAGTTTCTTCAGTTAACAGTTTTATATAGCCTTTAGCCTCTGTAATCCCCTCAGTCTTGTAATTTTTTTCTTTTTTTCGTTTTTGAGATGGAGTCTCGCTCTGTCACCCAGGCTGGAGTGCAGTGGCTGGATCTCAGCTTACTGCAAGCTCCACCTCCCGGGTTCACGCCATTCTCCTGCCTCAGCCTCCCAAGTAGCTGGGACTACAGGTGCCCGCCACCTCGCCTGGCTAGTTTTTTGTATTTTTTAGTAGAGATGGGGTTTCACCGTGTTAGCCAGGATGGTCTCGATCTCCTGACCTCGTGATCCGCCCGTCTCGGCCTCCCAAAGTGCTGGGATTACAGGTGTGAGCCACCGCGCCTGGCCTCAGTCTTGTAATTTTTAAAAGAAGAGGTCACTTAATCTCTTATCTACAAATGCATGCCTGGTTTCTGTGACCTTTCTAAAAGGTGGAGGCCCTGTTTTGTTGGGTTGTCAGTGTTCTCTACTGTTTCAATATTTTTTAAACTACTACAAAGATAAGGTTTATTCTGATGTTGCAATCTGTCTGTCCTTCAAATCATTCTTTCATATTTGCTTTTCTTTATATATACCAATTTCATCAAAAAAAGGACATGGAGCCTGGGGTTCTGCTTCCTTGCAGCCAGCACTGAGAGCAATGGCAGATCTGCACTTTGAGCCAAATTTGTCTTTCGCTCAGTGTTCCATAGCCTGTTGAGTGAGAGAGTCATCAACCAACAAAAACAAATTTAGTGACCTAAATTGGAAACTTTAGTAAGTTTGACTCTGTGTTTCTATCATAGTTTAGCCTTAAATACTGCACGCCAAGGTTTCATCAAATAATTCAATTTCCACTGTTACAGTCTGTATACTATAGAGCCTCAAAGGTGTTACTAATTTGGACTCTTCTACCAACTTCTTGTGAAGTGTGTTACAAATTTAACCTTGTAGCATCCCTCCTTCCTTATCTCCTTCACCTTCCTGGGCGAGTCATACGATGTCTCCAAAAGTCCGGTTAGAATTACATCTGCAACTCAGATTACTGATTACATCCTCAAAGAAGTGGATGAGACTCCGCACTGACTTCTACACCTGACTTGCTGTGTAACTGTCAGGAAAAGTCGTAGTCCCGAGGGCCATGTGGATACGTAATCTCCAATTGTGCTGGTGATTTATTTTCCACTAAATAATTTCCCAAGGCCTCGGTTTCTGTCCTTAAGAGTGGGAGCAAGTGTAGGGATAAACAGCTGTCACTACTGACATCAGGCCTTGAGTTCCCTTTTCCTCCACCCTATCCTTCATGCCATAATTTATCTTCACAAAAAAGAGAGACAACAGCATAGTTATCAGCTAACGCTGCGTGGTTTCATATCAGATGGCAGTGCCAGTGCTACTGAGAGGTAAATTTCTAGGACAGGTGTGTTGTTTTGGGAAACGTTAGATGTTTTTTTTTTCCCATACTTTAGAAAAGGAGCATTTTTTAGGCCTTCTGAGACTCAATTCTGAATGGAAATAACTGCTTTGTGGGTGAATACATCTGGATTTAACATACATTTCCCACTGAAGTAATTTACACATAGCCTATGAGGATGAGAATTTAGAGTTCTTTCAAAGAAATACGCTTCACATGCTTGTTTAGGGTCATATGATAAATGAATTCTATACTGTGGTGTTTGCTTGTGCAGGAATTTCTTTCCAGTCTGCCTCCTGTGGTCTAGCTTGAGTCCCAATAGCTCCTGACAAATGAAGCTTTTTCCTGCAGGGCCCACTGGAAGGCAGGCCCACTGGCATTAGAAGCAGCTGCTCCAGAAAGAATGGAGAGTTAAACCCGTTGTGATTTTTCTCGACTCGGAGCAATACGTAAGAAACTGTGAGGATTTGTATTGTTTTTTGATGAGTTAGATGTCATTGAAATCTGCCTGATTTCTTTAGGCTTGGCACACCCGATTCCTTCCTTTCCCTGTACCTTGCGTTTGTTTCCCACCGTGAACTTATGGTTTGCTAACTAGTTCTTTTAAGTCTCAAAATAGTTTACTGTGTAGTGGCTCTGTGTCTTAGGGAAACAACTTATAAATTATAATTGTTATCTCAAGGAAATTTTTGAATCCATTAATTTTAATTACAGTTATAGGCCAGGCCAGAAACTTAAAATACGAATATATTCATGTATTCATGCCTGTGGTTTCCATTTTTCTTTCTGAAACCACATGTCCCATCTTAAACCAATATAGTTGTTTTTTAAAAAGTTTATTGAGAGACATGGTATCTGAATAAAAGCCAAGTAAGTTATATGTCAAATTTGTACTATACTGTTTCATTAGAAACTTGACATTTTGTTCCTTTACTAATATACTAGAGTATCTTTTTTCCATTTGGAACACTTCATTAATTTGTATCTCTTAAAAACCATCTACAATTGTAATTACCACCAAAACCTAAAGGTTTTAAAGCTCAATTGACTGGATATACAATTTAACCAGAAATAAAGATGGAAAATACTCCTTCTTCTGCTTGCCAAGTTCATCAGAAGCCTTTTATTGAAAAGTTTAGATCCAAGGCATTTGAGAGTGAAACCAGGTGCAAAATAATATGTTGTCAGGTATTTCACGATATCAGCAAGGAAGAGAAAGATTATCTCAAGTTCCAGACTATAAGGATGCCACATTCTTCCCGAAAGTAAGCCAGGTAACTGGAGAGTGAAAGGCAGCTAGTGAGGTGTTTATGAGGATTTGAAGTAATTTTCCTTATATGCTGAGATCCTTATTACCTCATGGAGTAAATGAAATGTTGGGGACTTTTCATTGAGTTTAATGTAAGGGTAGAGAAATTAAGCCCACAATTTTAAGAAGTATGATTATCCCTTCGCACATGGTATGTTGGTATCCTTTCAATGGCTGAATTTATCTTTGCCATTTCTTGAATATGACAAGTTGAAAATAGCCTCTTTTCATCTTAAAACAGTTCCTCTTCCACCTCCCTATTTTGAAGTGCAAGTTTGGTTATGGTGTCTGTCCGTACAGAGGCACGGCCTTCCTGCAGCCTTCATATTTAACGTATTGCAGATGAGGGTGTGACTGGAGCCAATTTTTGTCTGTTGCTCCTCATGATAAGTTCAGTGACCCTCTCTTTTTTGAGTGCCCCTTTAATGAAGCTGGAAACCAGCTGTCTGAAATATGACTATCATTTCTGGGATTTAACAGGCATGTGCCTTGGATAAATTAAGGAGCAGTCAGAGGAGGTCCATAAATGTGAATACTTTGCCAGCTGCTTTTCCATTAAACTCTGTTGGTTGAATGAAATTAGTAAATAATTATGTTGGTGGGGAATCTACTATATCTAAATGTGATATAATGTCTTCCTTTAACAACAGAGCTTAATTTTTCTTGTATACTAAATTAGTTTTTAGGGTAATCTACATTGCAAATTGGTCAATTTGCATCAAAACTATGCCTAGTTGTTCTGATTTGTCAACACCTCTTTTTAGAAAAGTCTTTAACTTTAAGCATGGGTGGGTAAAGCCATCTGCCTGTGGAGCTCGCCCACAGCTCCATCGCTTAGCCCACCAGACAGGTTACAGCTGCTTCATTGTTACGGTGCTGAATGATTACCATTCTGTCCAAAATTAATATTTACATATGTGTCCATAGAAAGCATGTGGCTACACATAAGCAATCTAATTGTGAATTAATGACATAAGGTATTCATTCATTAGTCCCCATCTGAACAATAAGGTGTTAAATAATACTTTTCACATACAGTCCAACTCTTGACTTTTTTTTTTTTTTTTTTTTTTTTTTTTGAGACAGTCTTGCTCTGTCGCCCAGGCTGGAGTTCAGTGGCACGATCTCGGCTCACTGCAACCTCTGCCTCTGGGTTCAAGCAATTCTCCTGCCTTAGCCTCCCGAGTAGCTGGGACTACAGGTGCCCACCACCAGACCTGGCTAATATTTTTGTATTTTTAGTTGAGATGGGGTTTCGCCATGTTAGCCGGGATGGTCTCTAGCTCCTGACCTCATGATCCGCCCACCTCAGCCTCCCAGTGTGCTGGGATTACAGGCCTGAGCCAGTGCGCCTGGCCCGACTCTTGACTTTTAAGATGAGTCCCCAGTAGTGATTGTTATGTATGTGAGTAATCCACTGCAGTACATTGGTATAGATAAGGAAAAAATCACCATAGAGCTGCCATAAAATGCAGAGAGGAAACTGTGGTTATTTCACTTACTCTGACTCTTTCCTGCCCCTAAAAGCGTTGTCCTCTGAATTGTGACCACTGTAGGAACAAACCACATAGTAAAAGTCTAGATGTGCAATTACGACTACAGGTTTGTGTGCCACCCACAGCTACTGGAAGCGATTGTCTCCGCCAAGGGTGGGCTTCCTCCTGTATTTAAGAATGGTGACACATAAACTTATACCATTCTGCTATGAAAAGTCAGCAATATATATCCTGTCTGCTCAGTGTATTTCATAATGAAAAATCTGTAGCAAATTCACAATGTAAGGATAGGGATATGCATGTAAAATATGATATTTTAGTTTCCAAATAGTTATTGTAAATCCATGGCTTGTATTTCTGAATTTGTGAGTGGAGTATATGAATATTTGTGTGAGTACCTACACTTTTCAAGAAAACATTAATTTATCTTGCTCAAATAAAAATTACTAGTGAGGGAGCAGAAAATATATAAGGGCAAATTGTGATGTGTTCTTTATTCCAAAAAGCTGAACTCCATGTTGACCAGGAATTGTGCATCTAACCAGCAGACGGTTTATGAGAGACAAGGAAGAAGAAAGCTTCCTGACTGTGAAATGGAGTTGTCCCTACTCTGGGAACAAGCCAGTTCATATAAAGAAAGTTCTCAGCAAAAGGAGGATAGCTTAGGGAGGCAGAGTAAAGGGGCTTATCCTGCTGCTATGGGGCAGAATGGACCCTGGGGCTTATGAAACCAAATCATTGCCAATCGCACATTTCTTTCCTCAAAGTCAGACTTTTTCTTCTTCATAGTCGCTTAAAAAAATACCAGTTGCCTCATGAGTTTGTCCTTTTTAAACTATCCCTATTAATAAGATGAATCGATAATATTTAATATTTATTGAGCATTTACTATTTGCTAAGGCACAATGCAAACTGTTCTACATTAATTATGTTATTTAATTCTCAGCTAGAAACTAGTAAAATCGCCATTGAAGATTTAACTGAGGCTCCAAAAGGTTATGTAACTTTTCTGTGGATGCACAGCTAGTAAGCAACAAAATCAGACTCCAGACCCATGTGAGCAATTTCCAAGCCCACACTCTTTTTTTTTTTTTTTTTTTTTTTTTTTTGAGACGGAGTCTCGCTCTGTCGCCCAGGCTGGAGTGCAGTGGTGGGATCTCGTCTCACTGCAAGCTCCGCCTCCCAGGTTCACGCCCTTCTCCTGCCTCAGCCTCCCGAGTAGCTGGGACTACAGGTGCCCACCACCACACCTGGCTAATTTTTTGTATTTTTAGTAGAGATGGGGTTTCACCGTGTTAGCCAGGATAGTCTCAATCTCCTGACCTCATGATCCGCCCGCCTCAACCTCCCAAAGTGCTGGGATTACAGCCGTGAGCCACCGCACCCGGCCCAAGCCTACGCTCTTAAGCCCTAGATAGACTGTCCTGCCTCCTGAATTATTTTTTAATTGTTCTTGTATGTATGTGTATAGTGGAATAGATGAAAATTAATTTTTATGTAATGAAAATAAATTAATATCTATGTCCCTGTCACAAAAGATTGAATTGTCATAGAAACAGTTGCAAAAACAATAATGCCAGTGATGTCTTAATAAAGTACCACTTTTTTTTATCCAGGAAATTTTAAATGATAGCTGATAACAGAACTTGTAGTTTGCCAAAATAAAAAACAACAATTAAAACAGTAAAAAATAGTTTGAGGAAAATCAGTTTATGCTATGGAAAATTTAAGAACATTATGAGCTATTGAACACTCTGCCCACCTCCTTTCAAAATTCAAATTAATGTCCCTTTTTTTTTTTTTTTTTGAGACGAAGTCTTGTTCTGTCGCCCAGGCTGGAGTGCAGTGGCCGGATCTCAGCTCACTGCAAGCTCCGCCTCCCGGGTTGACGCCATTCTCCTGCCTCAGCCTCCTGAGTAGCTGGGACTACAGGCGCCCACCACCATGCCCGGCTAGTTTTTTTTGTATTTTTTAGTAGAGACGGGGTTTCACCGTGTTAGCCAGGATGATCTCAATCTCCTGACCTCATGATCCACCCATCTCGGCCTCCCAAAGTACTGGGATTACAGGCTTGACCACCGCACCCGGCCTAATGTCCCGTTTTTCTGTCATTGGAAATTAGTAGGCTGGAATCTGTGTAGACATTGGCCAATGGAAAACACTTACAGAAAGTGGGTAGATTATTTGTGTCACCAGCATCAGCTCATGAGAAAAGACTGAGAAAAGTGTATACAAGTGGTAAACATCCTTGCATACTCTCACCTACAAATAAAGAAAAATTACTTTCTGTATAAATCACCTTTGAGAACAGCCATTTGTTTACTATTTTCATAAAATAAATTATAATGTATCCTAGGTAAGTTAAAAGGATTGTTCAGTCTTGTTTATTATTTTCCAGATATGGTCAAGAAAACTGACATGAGAAAGACCCATTATATTTTTCATACTTTAAAGTTTTAGTCTATAAATTTTTCTTAAATATTAAATCTTGTGAATAGACAAAAGTGGCAATTGTAAGCCAAAAATTATACCCATTGATATTGCCCAAATATGTAGATCATTGTTATGGCTTCCTGCGATTGGATTTGTTAACACTATCCAGACACCACTCTAATCATTGTTATAACCAACTTCATTTTTCCAAAACCTTAAATAGCCAAATATTCACCTAGTATAGTTGTATTATAGTTTTTTTAATTAATGTTAAGAGCTGTCTCTGACTAGTTTCATTACCAAATCAGAATACTAAAATATACCTGATTTTTTTAATCTAGGAAATCCTAAAATGTGTTTTTTGCTTGTGTCATTCAATAAACTCACACAAAGAATAAAAAATAAAGGAGATGCGTTACTAACACGTGTATGTTTGTGGTTCAGTGAATGAAATCATCCCACATGCAAAGGCTACCACAAAACTCATCCGTCACACAGCACACAAGGCATCTCTTTGCATAGGCTGTGCACATCCCAGCATCAGTGAGCCAGCCGTCTGGACCTTGAGTGTTCCACTGTTACTTCCATTATGTGTATGTAGTCCATAGTCAGGCATGAAATCCTAAATTGAAGGAAAATACCAAATTCTGTTCTACCAGTCATCTCTACAAAGCTCTGCAGCTTATAAAGGCATTCTTCCAGCAGTGCTGACTTTATAAAATGTGATGTATCTCAAAGTACCTTTTCCATAGAATCTGGATTTTTCTGGGCTGACTTAAATCAGGAAAAAATATTATTTCACTCGTTTGGAATGCCTTGGTATAAATACTGTTCCAAATTGAAGTATGGTATTCTGCTTGGGTAGGTGCATGTAAGAGGCAGTGTATTTATTCAGATAATTTTTACACCAAGTTTCCAAACTGCAAAAAGAATAAAAAGAATAAAATATGCAAACTTTCAAAAACAATTTATGTGAAGCAAATTTTTGAAAAAGTATTACCAATTGTAAGGGAGCAGATCCCTTTAAATCACGTGTGCACACACACACACACACACACACACATACAAAAAAATACTTTTTTTTTTTTTTGCTGACACCACCTCACTTCCTAGTTGGTAAAATGCAAATTAATTGACTTTCCTAAATAGGAAATAATTTTTTTTGAGCTTGCCCATAATCTGATAATTCTGTGGCGAAAGAGAACATATTTTAAGGAGTCTTGAGTAAACTCTTAAGAATATGACATTGTTTTATGGTGTTTAAACTTATATCACTGTCATAATCCTTTATGATATGGTAATCAGTAATAAAACAGTGCAATGAACACCAATTAAGGAACATCAAATCAATGGGTATGCAGCTTGCATGCTGATTTAAACAGTTGCTGATTGGAATAAGTGGATTTAATACGTACTTATTTGCAGACTGTAGCTTTTCTGTCAGCCTGCAGGAATTGGTACTTGACTAATCTAAGAATGATACCTACTTACAACTTTAATGAGATACTGATGTGAGTCATTTTTTAAGTCCGTGTTCGGAAGTATTATGAAATGCTCAATGCTAACTAAAAATCTGCCCTCTACTCCAAGGACTTCACAGTAATTGTCATAGTGAAGAATGTCTATATTTTATGATGTACGCATCTGATGTCTACGCTGTACTGAGGATTCAAGCCAGTAGCCCGGTGAAAATATTATACGGTACTGTTTAATATGCTCCCCCCAGGCCCATTGTTGACAGCAGAAACAATGTAAGTAGTTCATAGCCATACACATCAACAACTGCTTATACACAGTGAAACAGATTTGACCTTCCTTTGTGAGCTACCTGATGTCTATATAACCAACTTGGTTTGCCTTTGTTACTTCTCTGTGTTTACGAGAGTCAGCCTGATGGTAAAAGGAGGCAAACTTGGAATTAATCTTATTCCATGTCTCAGCCAGACAGGCACATACACTCCTTAGACCTCATGTTTAAATGAGCAGCCTTCTTGGGAACCAGTACTCAGCAGATATTTCTCGTCCAACATTTGTACATCCACTCAACTGCTTCTGTTGTTTGGGGCTTTTTGGTTTCTGTTTTTTTCAAACTTACTTGTTTTTATTTTTCCTGGGTTTATCCCTAGTTCTACTCTCTTACCCACTGGTTTTCCAAACTTTGGATTTTTTAGAACAGATGACAGCATTAAAGCTTTCTTTAGTTTATATAAGGTACTCTCATTTATGAAGCTGTGTAATCATATAAGGATTTTAAATTCATTCGGGTTTTTATCTCATTTCCTTTAACTGTCAGTGTTGGAACTAACGATTTCCACGTTGTTTAGTCTGATTTTTTTATTCCAGTAAATTCTTTGACCAATCTATAAACAGATGATGCTTCCAGTCCACCTTACACAGGTATACAGTTCTGGTTCTTCTGAGTTGTAACTATAACATTTATTTAGAATACGGATTTTGGTGTCAGACTACCTGGTTGGAACTTTCTCTTTGCCACTGCTAGCATTTTGATCTTAGGAAAGTTATCTAATTTCTTGTGTCTCAGTTGCCTCATTTGTGAAATAGGGGAAGATAATAATGTACCTGTTACCCCACAGGGTGGTGAAAATTAAACGTGTTAATTCACATTAAATGCTTAGCAATTTTCAGCACATAATAAATGGTAGTTATTGTGAATACTACTGTCCATAGTTAGAATACATGGGAGGGGAGAGGAACAGATGGGTGAAGGAGAGGGGGAGGATGGTATAAATGAGGTTTTGCCCACTTTTGCTTCTTTCTCAAAAGATGGTCTCTATATTACTTATAGAATTTCTTCAAAAGCTGTAAACACATAGAGGATATACTAAGGCCACCAAAAGTACATTTGATCATTTTATATAACAGATGTTAAGACACTGCTTTGACCAGGCACAGTGACTCATGCCTGTAATCCTAGCAGGTTGGGAGGCCGAGGCAGTCAGATCACTTTAGGTCAGGAGTTCAAGACCAGCCTCAGCAACAGGGTGAAACCCCGTCTCTACAAAAAATAGAAAAATTAGCCGGGTGTGGTTGGGGTGCACCTGTAGTCTCAGCTACTTGGGAGGCTGAGGTGGGGGGATCACGCAAGCCCGGGAAGGTGAGGCTACAGTGAGCCAAGCTGTGATTGTGCCAGTGCATTCCAGCCTGGGTGACCCTGTATCCAAAAACACAAAGAGCCTGCTGTGAGCCAGGCAGTGGGAATGCAGTGATTTACATGGCCTAGAATTTACATTTCTAATGAGGACAATTTACACATTAAGTCACCTATGCCTAGAAAGTTCATTAAAGTCTTGTATTTTCATGGCATCTGTTAGTAGAAGTGAATTCATCACAGCTAGTTCTTGATTGTTGTTTTGCTGTTACAGGTACTCTGATGTGCATACTCTTAGACTTTATCCAAGAGAGGTGTTGGGGAAGGGGGAGGAAAAAGGAAGAATAAGGTAACAGAAGAGATGGAGGGGTGCCCAGAATGTTGATAGATAAGCAGATGAGGCAACGGCCTGAAGATAGAATTCCAAAAAGATGCCATTCCTTCCTGATCTATATGGGAGGAATGAAACCTACAACAATACTCTATGTGAGCAAGGCCCATCCTCAGAGGCCTGAGATCCAGGTCCATCACTGAGGGGTGCAGAAAAGAGCAAATTATCTTGTGTCCTCCTCCACCCTTCTTTCCCGAAATACAAAGGGGAATTCTTAAAAGGAGGCACCTAGAGGGAGGATGTGTGAAAAGAATACAGCAGAAGTCATTTGCTGTATCGATACTGAAAATTTATGGACTAAATATATAATATAAATATTTTCGGTGCGCCACATTTTTCTTTCACATTCAAAACTTCCACGAGTCTTTGCCTACCTATAGCAGCAAGCAGACCAAGGACCCGCGGGTCATAGGCTTGAAACCTGAATGGTTGCTTCATTTGTTATGTTCCAGGGATGGCTGCGTATCCGAATGTGTTTTGAAAGACAATTAAGGCCAAGAATTAGCCTTGGCATTTAAAGTCATCTGTAGATCTACCTTGTGCTTTCCTACAGAATCCATGTAGAAGACAAAAGAAGGTGGAACTGCCTTGTGGCTTTGGAGAACGAAGTGTCTGGCTCTGAGCTCCTTTCATCAATTTTTTTCTACGGGGGAAAAAAAACCCAAAAACAAAACCTTCCTTTTATTCTAAATCTCCAAGAGACGGCATTGTGGCAGAGTGGTTTAGAGCGAGCTCTGGAACCAGTCAGCCTAGGTTACCAAGGCGTTACCTTGCCCAAGATAATCATTCCTCTCCTCTGTCTCCTCATCCATATTTACTGTCTCAACTGTTACTACATCACAGGGTTGTGGTGAAGAGGAAATGAGAGAATAATATAAGCACTTAGAACAGTATTTGGCACAAAGGAAGCCTCTATTATTACCTCCTTTGCCTACAGTGTAATTACCTATTACCTACAGTGAGCAAGGCTAGCGGCAAAGTGCTTCATGTGTGTCACCCTGGATCATTCTGAACCTGGTCAGAGCTAGGAGAGAGAGAGCTGGGCCAGAGCTAGAAATTGAGGAATCATTAATACATCAGCCAGGTGTTCATAATCTGTACATTACAGAGCCAGGGCTCATGGAAGAGCTGAAATCAAAGGCGGCATTTTGTGTTTGTGAGGATATGTGAATTTTTCTGGGAAGAGAACCCAAAACTTTCACCAGTTTACTCAAAGATCTGAGACCCAAAAAAGATTAAGACTTGCCATCTCACAGGAAATATGGTACTACTCATGCCGTGTGTCCCACGTGGGTCTTCTTCCAAGATAAATAATCGAAACTCCAGGGAAGGTATTTTATGACTGCAGCATTTTACTAGAAAGTAGTGGAGGTTTTTTTGGTTTTTGTGGTTTTCTTTTATTTTGAGACAGAGTCTCACTTTGTCACCCAGGCTGGAGTGCAGTGGTATAATCTCACCTCACTGCAACCTCTGCCTAACGAGTTCAAGCAATTCTCCTGCCTCCCAAGTAGCTGGAACCACAGGCATGCACCACCACACCCCGCTAATTTTTGTGTTTTTAGTAGAGTTGGGGTTTCACCATGTTGGCCTGGCTGCTCTCGAACTCCTGACCTCAAGTGATCCTCCTGCCTCAGCCTCCCAAAGTGCAGAGGTTAGAAGCGTGACCCACCTTATCCAGCTCCAGAAAATAGTTTTTTAATGGACCCCCTTTTATACATCTAGCACCCATTTTTATAAGAATTTTATTCTATAAATCAAGTTTCAACTTCTTAGTAAATCGAAGAATGACTTTTCTCTAGTGTCAGAACATACTCGTTAGTTTTCAAAGTAATTTTTTACAACCTCATATGCATTTCAGCAATTGTTAGGTACATTAATTTTTAAATATACTGTATTATTTTTATGATTATTATTTCTAATGGCTTCTTCCAACATGTCTGCATTTTTTTATTATTTCCTGTTGTGGTTTATGTAATGATGTTTATATTGTTGCAATGATTACTTTTAATAATTATTTGAACCTCATATATTGATGTATCCTTTTAACTTCTCCATTATGTAGAACCAGGTTTTTGTGGTATTATCAGAAAGATTTTCTTCCATGTCAAAATAGTCCTTGTTGTTTTTCCCTCTTTGTGTCTTAGTTTTAAGCTCTCAGCCTCACAATTCTCTGTGATATAAAATGCAAATGAAAAATGTTGGTATCTTTCTCAGTACAGATATTTTTTCTTATGGTTGGCTTTTAGTGTTTTGCAAAACTTGTGTTAAGTGTTGCAAATATTTAAAGTATCATGTTACTTTTGAGTGGCTATGTATTTTAAATGTATTTTCTACTTTGAGTTCTACCTCTGATGTTCTGGTGACCCAAACACCTACCTTTACCTGTAAATCAGTCTACAGGTTTTGCATAATTGAGTCTCTTGGCAAAAATAATCTGATTGGCTGATTAGAAATAATTTTGTCCACCATTAAAACGGCTAATCCAGATCAGAATTAAGTTGTGTTCTTTATTTTGGTTGTGCAGGACTAATGTAAAAGCAAAGGGTTTACTCTCTAACAGTGATCAGCGTTATTAATTTTTGTAAACTAAGAATTTCCATAGAAATACTACCCTATGAGAATCAGAGAGTCCAGAAGTTTTGATAGCACTTTCTTTATGTTCAAATCATCAATAGAGCTATTACAGGGCTCTACTAGTTTATATGGCATGTAAAGTATATAGCATATGGAAGGAATTATAAAGAAATTATATGACGGTTATGCAATAATACATTTTTATTTTAATGTTTAAAAGGTAAATTATTGCCGGGCGCGGTGGCTCACACCTGTAATCCCAGCACTTTGGGAGGCCGAGGCAGGCAGTTCACGAGGTCAGGAGATCGAGACCATCCTGGCTAACACAGTGAAACCCCATCTCTACTAAAATACAAAAAATTAGCCAGGCATGGTGGCGGGCGCCTGTAGTCCCAGCTACTCAGGAGGCTGAGACAGGAGAATGGCGTGAACCCGGGAGGCGGAGCTGGCAGTGAGCACAGATTGCGCCACTGCACTCCAGCCTGGGCGACAGAGCCAGACTCTGTCTCAAAAAAAAATAAATAAATAAATATTTTTTTTTAAAGATAAATTATTTTTATTATAATTTCAGAGTAGTACCTAATACCATATCTTCTTCACCATAATTTTCCTTGCATCATATTATCAATTAGCTGTAAACATGCTTATTTTTAAATGCAATTCAAATGCCTCTAATAGAATCCTGTGGCAAAGTGAAGAATCCTTTCATATACACAGTACAGATGTGTCAAAACCATATACAGTTCTGTTTACACACATGACAGAACCACCACACCTGAGTGGCCCAACTGAAAGTTACAGTTTCCATCATTCTGTTAGGAGTTCTGCTACCATTTGCATATGTCAGTAGTGAAAACCAATCAACATAAGCATCTTTGAAACGCAATTTTAGATCATTAAAGATGTATGAATTTTGACAAAGCGAGGAGATTGGAGGCTTATTAAGAATATATTAGGTCTCTACAATGAGGGAGGCATTTATGTCTCAGTTCAAGGGGAAAGATAGAGCCTAATTGTAGCCTCTTGAAACAAGTGGACAGGGGCAGGTACAGGTACAGAAAAAGATTCAATCTTAGTCCTGACTGTTCCTACACACCTTTTGTGAGAAAAAAGAGCCTATTCCGGTAGGTTTCTGAAAATAAACAGGATCTTACAGTAGTCCCTGTTTCCTAATGGACTATATATGTGATAAATCATTGTCTATCTGACTTGCAGTCAAGAGATACTGGGTAATCATTTTCTAAAGGAGTTATATGTGCCTTTTGCAACTATAACATCAATATATTACATTTGCTCAAGAGTCTCAATTTCTTTCTTCTTTTTGCTTATTTATTAACTTTTAAAGTTTCATTATTTGTAGATCTCATAGTTGTAAATTTCCAAAGTTCTTTAAGAATAAAGAATTGATTCCATTTGTCCTGCTCAGCTATTATAAAGGAGAATGTTGGAAATGACGAGAGTGGAGTGCATTCCAAAGAATCTGTGAAAAGTGGTGTTAGTTCAGTTAGTTGAAAATGCTGAGTATTTCCTGGAATCATGACTGCATTTGCTAAAAACATGAATAGACTGCATTTTTAGGAGATATGAAGTGCATCTCTGTCGTGTGATGTGAATCTTATGTCAGCTGCAGCTACTCAATTTGCATGTAAATTCTGAAAATTTTCTTGTCCCATGTGACACTTCTGAAATGTCTGTCTGTTCTTTTTTCCTTTTTAATTTCCCAAGCTCACTATTTGGATAAGATAGTTAAAGGTACTGTATACTTGCTCTTTGTTGACATATCTACATGTATATCTATATATAACCGTGTATCACTAGGTTTGACAATAGACTGTTTTCCATGCATATTTTTGTAAATTACAAATCAGACTTAAATTATGCAAAATGCCTTGGATTTAAAGTATTGAGACTTAAATGTCTGTGTCTCATTTTTATAATTTTGGGTGATGACAGATTTCATTCCTTTGTAAAAGCGTTTTCTCTAGAACCAGAAACTGAAGATAACGGTATATTTGCTGTTTTTTGGTTTTGGGGTTTTTTTTCTATCTTTCTTTCTTTCTTTCTTTTTGCTTTAAGATCTTCATTGTTGACAATTCAGCTTAATGAGCTTTAAATTCTAAACTAAAGAATCACAAATACTCTTATCACAGAATAAGAAATTGTCAATCTAAAGAAGATTCTGGTTAACATGTTGAGAGAAATCTCATTTATTTCATACGGAAACTTCTTTGGTTTTTTTCTAAATGTTTCAAAATATATGTGATATCATAATTTATGTCTTGTTATTTTTTAAAAGCTATAAATACTGTACATTCTATAAAAAAAGAACTGATAACCTTGTTCAGCAGAAAACAGCAGATTCTCACATCTTCAGTTACCGTAGAAATAGATGGAAAAAGTTTTTTCAGAAGAGGAAATTCCCCTTCCCTTTCTCCTCAGATTACCTACTTTCTATTCCTTGTTTGTGCTTTTCATTAGAATATGAAAATATTCATGGCAATATCCAGGCTTTCATATACCAAATCTAACGTGCAGTCAGTCAGCTGCCGCACCTCCTTGTCAGTGGGGCAATTCAACCTTGCGTTTTCATTAAAAACAAAACAAAAAACACATCCATCAAGAAGATTCACCTTTTATTTATTGAATAATCCATAAATACAGACGGTAATTGTCTGAACGAAAAGAAGCAGCAAAATTAATCTCTTCCTGACCTGATGGTATCCATAAGTGTTATTTCATTGTATTCTTCCACGAGAGACAGTCAAAATAGTCTTCTTTCTGTGAACTCTGATCTTAAGAGACAGAATGTCTCTTTACGATATTTTCTTTTCACGTTCCACAGTGGAGGAGGGGACACCAATATATGAATAATTCTTCCAACACAGACTTAAAATAAACATCTTTAAAAACAGATTGTTCCCTTAAATTTTGTCACTGGAACAATAGTAGCATTCAAATGATAAGAAGCTGTAAAACAAACCCCAATTGCTGTAGCAAGTGTTTTTATTAATATGTTTTATACCAAATTATAAATAGCTCTGTCCACAGAGATCTGATGAATAGCCAGTTATTCTTCGAATGTTAGAGCATTTCTCTCCTCGCTTCTGTCAGTGTCATATCACACTCATAAACAAGGACACCAGAATCTACCCAAGTGTCATCCTCATAAACAGATCACGTTGGCTGCATGCCAGATATCATCAGTAGGAAGTGGCAAAAATTGTTTTTTTAAAATGTCATGTTAGACTGAAACAATTATAGATTTTGGATATATTAAATTATTTTAATTGTTTCCCAAATTTTCCCTCCTTGCCCATAAAAGCAGACAAGATAGGATATAAAGGTAACAGCATAAAAGCCTTAGGGAGATTGTCACAAAACATCACTCTTCGCTATCTGTCTTGAAGCACGTCACTACCGTGTTTTTGTTCAGTCTATCAATGTTTTATTGTGGTCCTTATGGTATTTCATTTTGTCCGTCCTAAGTAATCCAATATGCACAGCTCTTACATTTAGTTGGAAATCCTGTCGGTCCTGTCCCATCCGTATGCAGCCTGAATCCTAATGTTTGTTAGAATAGATGCTAAGCTGCTTCACTATTTCCTGGGCTTTGCTTATTCTGTGACAAGGAATGTACTCTTGGCATAAAGTATAGTCATTAATACTGGCCTATACTTTGTGCAATTATTTAATGCACTGTAATTTCACATGAATATACGGCAACTCTGAGGCCAGATAAAATTAATATTCTCTTTTTAACATCATTCATATCCTTATACCCACTTTCATGCTTTTGGAGTTTGAGGGAATTTTTTTAAGCAACAAGGTGTTTTAAGAAGGCATGTCCTGATAAATGACCAGTAATGTTTAAAACAGATTACAAATCTAGACAAGGGATTCTGAAATTATTTTGTTGAGATGCTTTTCCACACCACACAATATACCTTGTTGCTTTGCTAAAGGGAAAAAATGTAAGTTAATTTTGTCTGGCCTGCAACTATTTAGTGGATCGTTGCATATATTTCTGTCCTGCACAGGTAAGTGGTGTCTCAAGGGTCAGGCCAATCAAAGATGCCACTTGGATAAGAATTAGATTCCATAGATAATGTTGCTGTTTCTATCCATGTGCAATTACAGTATTTGTGCTGTTTATAAAGGCCTGTTCCCACTAAGTGTCCCTTATCTGTTTATTTTAGTTACAAAAACTCAATACTCAAATCACTGGTGTTTTCCTTCTTTGTCTCAACAGAAGGTTGTCCTGGTCTGTGCAACAGCAACGGAAGATGTACCCTGGACCAAAATGGCTGGCATTGTGTGTGCCAGCCTGGATGGAGAGGAGCGGGCTGTGATGTAGCCATGGAGACTCTCTGCACAGATAGCAAGGACAATGAAGGAGGTAAGAAATGCTGAGCATGAACACAAGTCTGTGCCAGAGCACAGGTTCATAAGTGACAGTGAGTACATAGATATCTGTTGCCAAAAAAAAAAAAAAAACCGTGATCCCCATAGATTAGATTGATTGAAAAATGTATGAGTGCTGATAGAATGATTTTGCTGTCCATTTTTCCTGAAACAAATGCAAGATTATTATCGTTCAGGGAAAAGGCAAGGTAACCAAGCTACTGCATAATGTCCATTGTTCTCTGTTCCTTTTCCTGGTCCCCAGGTGACTCGTCTCCTCAACCACAGTATTCAGGGCTCTGTGAATTGGGAGCTCCAAAGCAGTGTTTTAATAACTAACTTTCCAAAAGATGCAAAGAATGTTCCAGCCTCTTCTGTTGAAAGGCATGGATGGAAAAAGACAAAACAGTAACAGAGAACAGTCCCCTGGAAGCTGTACTCTAGTGACATTTTATCCTTAACTTGATACTTGGTTAGAAAGATGGTGAGATTCCACCTAGTTGAAGCCCTTGGTTAAGAATAATTCTTTTCCCCGCTGAGCTCAGCCTCCATGTAGTCTACTTTAATTTCAGGGAAGGGAGTGACAGTTGGTGATTACCTCTCCAGTGATGGAATAGTTGGCTCCGATAGCTGTTCTGTTTTGGTTTCTTTTTGAGACGGAGTCTCACTCTGTCGCCCAGGCTGGAGTGCAATGGCGCGATCTCAGCTCACTGCAAGCTCGGCCTCCCGGGTTCACACCGTTCTCCTGCCTCATCCTCCCGAGTAGCTGGGACTACAGGCCAGGCCCACCGTACCTGGCTAAATTTTTGCATTTTTAGTAGAGACGGGGTTTCACCGTGGTCTCGATCTCCTGACCTCGTGATCCGCCCACCTCAGCCTCCCGAAGTGCTGGGATTACAGGCGTGAGCCACCACGCCCAGCCTTATTTTGTTTTCTGAGATGGAGTTTCACTCCTGTTGCCAGGCTGGACTGCAATGGCATGATCTCGGCTCACCACAACCTTTGCCTCCTGGGTTCAAGTGATTCTCCTGCCTCAGCCTCGCAAATGGCTGGGATTACAGGCATGAGCCACCACGCCTGGCTAATTTTGTGTCTTTAATAGAGACAAGGTTTCTCCATGTTGGTCACGCTGGTCCCGAACTCCCAACCTCAGGTGATCCGCCTACCTCGGCCTCCAAAGTGCTGGGATTACAGGCGTGAGCCACCGCGCCCAGCCAGCTGTTCAGTTTTGACATAGCTTTAGCACTGCATTTTTAGGAGGGCTGGAGTTCCTCTCCGGGCCTCTATGGACACTTGCCCTGTGGGTTAGATTGTGTTTCCCTACCACTCCACCAGCCCCAGCCATTCTCCCTGCTCTTTTTGAGACTGTACACATGTACGATAAAGCATTGGTGACAGTGTAGGTTTTGGAGCACACAGATCTTCACTGAACCATGTAGTAATTATGTGACCTCAGACAAAATGTATAATCACTTTAACCTCAATGGTTGCATCTATAAAGTAGCAATAAAAGAGTTTTTGAAAGGATTGAGAAAATGCATGTGAAATATGTAGCGTATTGCCAGGCACAGAGCCAGGCACAGAGCCTGCTCTGAGTAGCAGCTAGTATTATCCAGTTTTCCTTCTTTTGCTTTCAAAAGTGCTCATCTCGACTAAGTGAACTTCATAGAAGGTTGTCAGAGAAGCTTGAATAGCCTTTACCTTTCTATACCTATAGAGGGCCTCAACTACTATTCTGTAGGAAACAGAGCGACCAGAACCAACCCCTCAACCTCCCTTCCAACCGAAAACACACACAGACACACACACACAGAGACACACACACACACACACAAGCCAGCCTGGGCTGACAGTCATTCTCAAAGCAAATGTTATTTGTGCCTTATCCTTCTGACAAGGCGCTGCAATTCTCTCCTTTAGTTTCTAGCAGACTGTTCACTGTTTTCTCTTAACTTGGACTGTGAAGAAACTTGAGCCGCAAATTCTGAGCTAAAGCCTTTCCTTTCTGCTCCTGGTAGATTTTAGGTGGCCAGTAGCCTTCACAGCTTTTCCTGCTCAGGAATACCTTGTTGCCCCGACTCCTTTTAACCGTGTGTTTTATAGACATGGCAGCATGAATCCTCTCAAAACCACAGTACAGATGGCACCTGTCTTCATTACTTTCCCCCAAAGAACCCCCTACTCCATGGCTGCTATTGCCTAGGGAGGAAGGAGAGCTTCTCTTTCTCCTTGATCTTACAGTTCAGATTTTGCTTCTAAGAGAAGATTGCACTGAGGAGGTTACAGAGTCTCTCAGAGGGAAGCGGGCTGCAGGACCAAGTCTGCAGAGACACTGCCGACTAATTTAGGGGCTAATCAACTCTTTAGTATTGTTATCAGCTAAAGAGGTTTTTCCTTTTCCTCAAAATTTATCAGCTGTGAATTGGCCTCATTCCCCTTTGTTTATTCTGATTAGCAGGAAACTATGCTATCTCTAGGCTCCCCTCTCGGAGGGGAAATCTGAGCTGACAGAAGGCCTCCTGCGGATTCTCTGCCTATCTCACATAATTTGTATTCCTGCCCCTAACCTAATTTTGCTGATCTTCTAAGAAGAAATCTCAGTGCCAGCCTTCTTATGCCCCGAGATTGTAACCTGGATGCTTTATAACCTAAGTCAGCGGGTTCTTTGAACTTAAGCATAAGCTACATGTATAAAGACAGTATTTTTCACACCAAACCCCAAATCAAAACACGAAAGATGGCAATGAAGGATGTCAATTATATGAAGACAGTCTAACAGAGTGTTTAAGTCCAGTCCTTATTTAGACCCAGAGTGGATTTTATTAGACTGAAATTCTAGGATATATGGTGACTGACTGTAGTGTTATAGATCCATTGTCTAAGTTTAGTATCAAAATGGTGACTTATCCAGAGAGTAGCTAAGTAACTTGATTTAGCATATTAAGTAACTCAGGAGGAGAGGGTGAAGAGTCCAGTGTGGCCCTAGTCAGAAATTGAACACTTCCAATAAATAGCTACTATAGTTTGAGCAATTTTATAGAACACAGTGTTTGTAAAAGAAGAGCAAAGGAAGTTGCGTACCATTCCTGGAACTAAAGAAGAAGTATCAAAAAATTTTAGAAAAGACATCCATCATATAGGGAGATCTTGAAATATCTTCTTAAACCAAGCATCTTCCTTTCCTTGCAAAATTTATTTTACTTAACCCAGTCAGGTTTGCCCCATCACCACTGTTGAATGCTAAAGATTTTAAACACCTGAATCTCCCTAAATAGGTGTTCCTCCTTGCCTTTATGTATGTCTGTTCCCCTTTATCTGTAAAAAGCTACTTTAGAAGGGAATTGTTTATGAGGAATAGGAAGAACGTAGATGGGGGCAACTTATCTTCAGCCACTTTTAACACCTGTGCTGCTTTCCAATAGGCCCTTGTTTCTTTTCAAACAAACAGCTGTCATGGATGCTGGGTAACTGTAGCTTTTCGGAGCTAAGGGCAATCTGTTCCCCATAATAAGAGCCCTGACAAAGATCTCCACTCTCTCTGAAATCAACAAGGTATCCCCTTCATCTGCTTCTCAAATCCAGCTCCAAGTACTAAATAGGGGCTTTGGGAGCAGATCATTTTGACAAAGGCAAGCAATGGATTACTAGATTTTTACATCACACTGTGGAAATCAGAAACACTTCTCACTGGACCAGATAATTGTGGATAACCTCACCAGATGGGGCATGTAGACACTTTGGGAGCAACTAGTTGCTGTCCTATCCTAGTTGAGAAAGCTTTTAAAGCAAATGATCACCAGTACCTACGCGTGGCTTGTAAATCTTTCTTCTTCAACTCCAACTTTACTTATAAAGACAGCAGTCCCCTAAACTGAGCCATTGGTTGCTCATATCCCAAAATACTCTGATCATGAAGTTGCTGAGACCAGAGAATAGGAAGGTGAAGAGATGGGAGCTGCTCACTCCTGAAGGACGTGCAATCTGGAGTGAGGTTTAAGACAATTCACCACAGTCTTCAGTTCCTCGAGTACCTCTTTTCACCGGCCATTCGCATTGAAGTCGGCCCTGTCTCACAGTGAACCCTACCACAGACTTCCACTCCCCTCAACAGGAAAACCTCTTTTTTGAAGGTTCTACTCGACCACTCGACCATTCTTACCAGGAAAGACCCTGGTCGCACATGTGAGAAGTTGAACTCAAACATTATTACATGTAAAAAAAATTATTAGCTTATATCGCTAAAAAATTCAGATACAGTTGCACCCAGGTGTTCAAATGATGACACCAGAAACTTAGGTATATTCGTCTGTTAACTCTGCTTTCTTCTACCTTAGAATCATTCTCAGGCCATCTCTTCCTCAAAAAGGCCACCACCAGCTCTGAGTCTACATTTCTCTTCCTAATAACTCCACCACAAAGAAGACACCTTTCTTCATGGTTATGTGTGGCCTGGGTCTGGGCCTGGGTCTGGGCCTGACTCTCCTTGGTCTGAATTAGGTCACCTGCCTAAAGGAAAACTGAAGTGCTGTCACCAGAAGAAAGGGGCTTAGATGCTGGGCAGGCAGGAAAACAGTCTACTATAGGAATAAGAATAGCTGTGCATAGCATTCAGCGTTAGTACAGTCAGACCGTGTACTGCAGGAACTCGTTCACGTGCTGATGGACTGTCACTTTCGGAAGGAATCTTCTCTCTGTCTCCTCCTTCCTTGCCAAGGTATAGCCTTTTGACTTGACAAGAACACCAGTGCTGAACCTCTGATGTGCTTTTTGTGCCCAAGTTTAGCAAGCAGCTATCTCATTCTCCCCATGTACTTTTAAAAGCATCATTGCTTTTATTTAGCCTGCTGCGAAGACTCATTCAGCAAGGGGTTGCCTGACTTTAAATAGCTCTCCAAATGATGGTCTCACTATGCAAGCACCAAAAGGCAATAGCTTGCCAGAGATAATTCTAGCTCTATGGAAACTTAAGATACTTTTTTAACAAGATGATTTCTCCACAATGCATTGTCCCTGGCAGTCGTTACCATGTTCCCATCTTCTCCAGAGGGAGATCTAGTCAGTTTCCTTTGCCACCTTGCATCCCTGTCTCGTCCTCCAGTGACCAGCTCCCCTGTGGGTACCTGAAGCATGAGATTCAAGCCCTGTCCTGGAGACTGGCTGGTTGAGGGCACAAGAATGACTTTAAAAGATTCATACTAAACTTTTTGCAAGAATGGTGGAATACCAAAGCATAACTCCTTCCAAGAATACCAGTAAACAAATAGAGTTCTCTTTTTTCTTTTTTTTTTCCGAGACGGAGTCTCGCTCTGTCTCCCAGGCTGGAGTGCAGTGGCGCTATCTCGGCTCACTGCAACCTCCACCTCCCAGGTTCAACTGATTCTCCTGCCTCAGCCTCCTGAGTAGCTGGGACTACAGGCGCCCGCCACCACGCCCAGCTAATTTTTGTATTTTTAGTAGAGACAGTGTTTCACTATGTTGGCCAGGATGGTCTCGAACTCCTGACCTCGTGATCCACCCCCCTCGGCCTCCCGAAGTGCTGGGATTACAGGTGTGAGCCACTGCGCCAGGCCTAGAGTTATCTTTTATCCTTTAGAATTATGACTTTGTTGGGGTGCATCAGGGAGATGTACCTAAAACAGGCTATTTTTTTCCAAGTCTGTAGGGGCTGATGACAGTTGAGAAGAAAGTATAACTCAACTGAGGTTATTCAAAAATAAGAAAGATAGAAATAACAAATAAATAATTAGATAAATAAGCAAAAGAAGCAAAAATACAATTCAAACTGCAAGAAAGCTGGGTGCAGTGGCTCATACCTGTAATCCTACCACTTAGGGAGGCTGAGGCGGGTGGATTACTTGAGCCCAGGAGTTTGATATCAGCCTGGCCAACATAGCAAGACCCCATCTGTACAAAAAATATAAAAATCAGCCGGGCGTGGTGACACATGCCTGTAGTCCCAGCTACTCAGGAGGCTGAGGTGCGAGGATTACCTGAACCTGGGGAGGTCAGGGCTTCAGTGAGCCATGATCGCGACACTGCACTCCGGCCGTGGTAAAAGAGTGAGGCCCTGTCTCACACACACACACACACACACACACACACACAAACTGCAAGGACAAGTAGGAATGTGCTGTCAGTAGAAAAGGGGAGTGAAGGATTGAAAACAAATGGATGAAGTATTAATATAAACATGAGAATGAGTATAATGAATGGAGAGATCTATATTTGTAGATTGCTAAATGAAAATAAGGAAACGTTTGAAAATAGAATTTTTAAAAATCTTGCAGGAAGATGGACTATTACGTTCTCTAAAAACAGATTTAAAAATAAAAAATAACGAAATGGCAGGAAACAGCACTGGAAAGGAAGCGGGGGAGAGGGATTTTTAAAAAAAAAAGAAAAAATTACAAGAGATCACAAGTACTTCCCAAAATGAAACCAGATACTATCAGACATAGAGCGGTGCTCAGCGTCTTAGAGCGTTACACTGTATGATTCAGGTAGATGATGGTTTGGGGGGAAATTACTATTAGTTTGAAAGACTTTACTGGATCCTATCTAAAGGAAGGAGGAGATTCAGGTTACTCTGAACCCTTTGGCTATCCACAGAATTTTTAGAGGATAGTGAATCCCATTCTGGGGGAAAAAATCCGGCTTATGCCCTATGAAGCAAAGGACTTCAGTAGCTTCCTGCTAGGACTCAAGGAACATAAGGTTTAACCACTGCATCTTAATGGGTTTTAGAAGAAGAGGAAAATGAGACCCACACGGATTGTCACTAAAAGTCTCCCCTCTTTTTTTTTTGAGACAGAGTCTCACTCTTGTTGCCCAGGCTGGAGTGCAATAGCGCAGTCTCAGCTCACTGCAACCTCTGCCTCCCAGGTTCAAGGAATTCTCCTGTAACTGGAATTACAGGCGCTCGCCACCAGGCCCGTCTAATTTTTATATTTTTAGTAGAGACAGGGTTTCACCACATTGGCCAAGCTGGCCTCAAACTCCTGACCTCAGGTGATCCACCCACCTAGGCCTGCCAGAGTGCTGAGATTACAGGCATGAGCCACCACGCCCGGCCTAAAAGTCTCCCCTCTCTTTTACACCCATGGCCATCAGCTGCCACCTGAAGCTTAAGAATGTAGACGTGGGCACTGCATGGCATCTCTTTAGAAACAGGCTCCAGGCTCCACGTCTCTCCAGGTTAAGAACCCCTGCATTAAGGCCGGAGGTGTTATTAGTAGTCCTGGTACACAGGTAACTACACTCTCATTGTCAGAAGAGTTAGCCACCATCAGTAACTTGGTGGGCATCTTCCTACTTTTTCCTCAGTGAATTCATATGCACATTTATGTTATTAAACTTAAATAAATACTGTTCTAAATTTGATTCTTCCAAGGACAATATCTTAGAGATTTTCATGCCCATACATATAGGCCCATCTCATTCTTTACAACAGAAACATGGTGTACTAATTAATTTCACCACTGCTACACTGATAATAATTTAATTCTTTGTAATTTTTTCGCTCTTCATATAGAGACAAGTCTGTAGCGAATTTGTGTGTGTGTGTGAGTGTGTATCTGCATATAAATCTTTGTGTAAATGTACAAATATTTCTTTAGGGTGGATTTTTAGAGATGAACTTGCTGGTTCAAAAGGTATTTTAATTTTTAGTTTTGATAGCTACTGCTCGATTGCTTTGCAAGTAGGTTTCACCACTGTACACTTCATCAATCTGAGGGTGTTTATAGTCTATATGTAATCATTGTAAGTAAACAAAAATGTTCAACAAAATGAAAAATATCAATTTTGTCTGATGAATGAAAATGACCCCATTTTTATCATTTTAATTTGCATTTTCCTAATTACTAGTTAGATTGATGATCTTTATATTTATTTATTTATTTTATTTATTTATTTTTTTTTTGCTAATTGCTTATTTATTTCCCTTCTTTTTTTTTTTTTCTATTGAGCTGCTTGATACTTTCTTTTTAACTCTTAGGACTTCTTTATATATTCCACTTATTCTTTGTTAGGTGTGTTGCAAATATTTTATCCCAGGTTTTCACTTATCTTTTAACTTTGTAATTTATGGTGCATGCAGAAGTTTTCAGTTGACATGACATAAATTTGTCTGAGGTTTATCTTTTTAGTCATGACTTCTGGGTTACATGTCTTCCTAAATAGAACCTTTCCGTGATTCGACATAGTATTATACATAGGATTTCATGTAATCTCTTCTAATACTTTTTATAATTCTGTGGATGGCTTAATATTCGATTAATCAAAAACATTTTTAAGTACCTACTGGAGTAAAAAAGAAATAGGAATTCAAGGATTAGCATAGTGTCCGAGGGTAGGGAAAGCTTGATAGACAAAAAACAGGGCATCTCTCTTAGGCTTCTAAGCCTTTTTAACTGTTTTGAATTAACAATCTTTAAGAACTTAATTCAGTTTTTCCTTCATTTAGCAAATGTATTAAATGCCTACTTGGCGCCAGCAAGTGTGCAAGGCTCTGGGGATACGACAGTAGGGATGGATAGTGAACTAGATGAGCCCTCAAGGAGCTTAATGGGACAGTTGTCTGAGATGATTGCTGAAGGAATTGAGGGCTATATGGAGAAGTAAGAGAGAAGGTTAGAGATCTCCAGGCAGAGGAAATGAATATGGTCTATAAGCCATGTTAAGGAGTTGTGACTTTACTCAGAAGGCAATGGAGACCAAGTAAAGGAAGCATTTTAGCCAGAGAAGTGAAATAATCAGATTTGGTTTCTATAAGGTTACTCTGGCTAACATGTAAAGAATGGATAGTTGGGGCAAGACTGGAACCTGGGAAAACACACTTTTGTTAGGAATTTGTCAAGAGAGGACCATGGTGGCCTGATGGGTAGTTTCAGAGAAAGAGAAAGAAAGACTGATTGAAGAGAGATGTGAGATGAAGAAAAGCAACTAATGCTTGATTAGGTGGAGAAAAAAGGAAGAGACGAGGAGTCAAGGATAACATTCAGGTTTCTACTTTGAGAAGCTGAGTGGGGTGGATGGTGGAACCATTCATTGAAATAGGAAGTTGAACAGCAGCGTGTTTGGAGGAGATCACATACAGACATGTTAAATCATATTACACATGTTAAGCTTTAGATGCCTGTGCAATATCCAAGCCAGATATCTTGAAGGCAGTTGGTGGCTTTGCAGTTCAGGAGAATGACCAGCCTGGAGTTGAGGGCTGAAGGAATTGAGGGTTATATGGAGAAGTAAGAGAGAAGGTTAGAGATCTTCAGGCAGAGGAAATGAATATGGTGAAAGGTCTATAAGCCATGTTAAGGAGTTGTGACTTTACTCAGAAGGCAATGGAGACCAAGTAAAGGAAGCATTTTAATGATTAGCATTGAAATGATGTGAACATGAGGTCCGAAGTCACCAGGAGAGCACTAATGTAGACAACCAAGAATGTGTGGAAAACCTAGCATGATCCCAATCCAGAAATGAATGCATATTTCAGTTTGTTTCATGCATATTACAGAATGTGACTGAAAAGAATAACAAAAGTTACACCTGTATACTTTTAAAATTCTGAATCGCACAAATAAAATATTACATGGGAATTTCTAACTCTGACTTGAAACTTGGAGGTTGAGGCGTGGGGGGAAGTACCAAATACTGTGGGGAAGGACAGTGGGTATCAATTATCATTTGAGTAAAAAAGAAAATTCATGACTTTTTATCCAGTCTGTAAACCAAAATTTTGAAAAACAAATAAAAATATCCATAGCTCCTTGAAAGAAGAAAGTGAGAGTATTGACAATCAGCGTAAAGCCAGCATAGAAGGTAACCTAGGAAAAGACCTTTAGTTAAGAGTTTTAATAATCTAACAAAATGTATATTGTTTAAATTTTCCAGAAAAAAAAAATCAAGAGTGATGTAAAGAGGAATAGGAAATAGGACAGGATAGAGACCTTGAAGCAGGACCAGGGATTGGCAAACCGTGGCCTCTGAGCCAAAGCCTGATTTTCTTAATAGTGTTATTGGAACACATTCGTGCCCATTCATTGACATATTGAAGGCGGAGTTGAACAGTTGCCATAGAGACTATATGGCCCACAAAGCCGAATGTATTTACTCTTTGGCTCTACAGAATAACTTTGCCAGCCACTGTAAAAGACCAGTGAAAATGCACAAAGAAAGAAAGACAAGAGCATGTTTCAAAATAGTGGACAGAAAAGCTAACGAGAGCAATGATATTACGGACTGAGTGGAGGGAAGCATAAACAGTATGATCTAGTTTACATCAGAGTACCACGTAGATTGCAAAGCCTGAACAGAAGAAAGACAGGCTCTTAACTGATCACTGCAGTTATTATTCAGCGGGTTTTGAACATTTCTGATTTATGTAGATTTTTATGATTAATGCTATTAGATATGGCTTCTATACCAATATAAATTTAAACCAACCTAGTATTCCTGAAACTCAAATGGAATCTCGATGATTTTTGGAAAGCTATTCCACAAAGACAATTTTACTACACTATACATTTGGGCAAGTGGGTAATCAACTTAGTTATACTAGATAGCCTTAGCTGTTCTATAAATACAGACCAAAAAATGAAAAATGTTTTCTCAAGTTATAGGAAGCCAGATTCATAACCATCCGTCACTTGCTTGGGCAAGTTACTGATAAACTCTGCAGAAAAATAACAAACAGTGTGTCCCTGCACCTTGGCTGTTGAAAATGAGATTCTTTCTCTGATTGATGTTAGCAGAGAGGCTTGTAAAAATGCATTTCCAACTGATTAGTTCAGAAAGTGTCGATCTCATGCAGTTTTATGACCTGCAGACTACATGCCAGATGTACATTTGCTTTTTATAAACTAACAAAGATGAATGACTAAATTTGAGCATTCCTCTTTGGCAACTGTACCATCTATTGCCTAAGGGAAGTCACTGTGGGAGCATTATGGCCAGGGAGAAGAGGGTAAGGAGCACGTAACCCTTAATTTACCAGATTAATGGAGATAAAATATAATATTTGGAAATACTTTTCCTATTGAGTCTTTTCTACTTTTGTTGAAGAATGACTACAAGGGAAAACCTGCAAGAATATCAGATATTTGTGGTGTTACTCTCCCAATCATATGCAACCATTCTAAATCCATCGAGTACGAACTAAAGGTACCATATCATAAAACACATTTGAAAGATTCCCCACAAACATCAGCGTATAACTATGATTGGGATGCAAAGGTTGAGGTTTTTTAAATTTTTTCATTTGTTTGTTATTTTGGGTTTTTGGGTTTTTTTGTTTTTTTGTTTTTTTGAAACAGGTTCTCTCCCTATCACCCAGGCTGAGCACAGCAGTGGGATCATTCTTCACTGCAGCCTCAAACTCCTGGGCTCAAGTGATCCTCCCACCCCAGCCTCCCAAGTAGCTGGGACTTCAGGTGCACACCACCGTACCTGGCTAAGTGTTCTAACTTTTTATAGAGATAGGGTCTCGCTATGTTACCCAGGCCTGTCTTGAATTACTGGGCTCAAGTGATCCTCCCATCTGGGCTTCCCAAAGTGCTGGGATTACAGGCGTGAGCCACTGTGCCTGGCTAATTGTTTTTTTGAAGCCAGAAATGATATGGGAGCAGTAGGTCTACAGTCTACTACTTCAGAAGTCCAAGTCTTAACAACTATACTTCTATTTCTTTTAGAGAGAGGGAGGAAAAATGTTTTACATTATTATTATATATCCTCATGAAAAATAAGCCAATAGCATACTGTTGTCTTTCTTCCACTAGAAATATTGAGAAATATTTATGCATTTTTCATCTTCATGCCCTTTTGCCTAGGAAAGTAATATTTTGATAAATTTATATGAAATTTCCAAATTCAGTTTCATTTGATTTTCTTTTTTTTTTTTTTTTTTTGATTTTTTTTTTTTTTTTTTTTTTTTTGCTCTGTCACCCAGACTGAAGTGCAGTGGTGCGATCTCGGCTCACTGCAATTTCTGCCTCCTGGGTTCAAGCAATTCTCCTGCCTCAGCCTCCCAAGTAGCTGGGATTACAGGTGCCCACTACATGCCCCTCTAATTTTTTTGAATTTTAAGTAGAGATGGGGTTTCACCATGTTGGCCAGGCTGGTCTCGAATTCCTTACCTCAGGTGATCCACCCGCCTCAGCCTCCCAAAGTGCTGGGATTACAGGTGTGAGCTGCTATGCCCGGCTGGATTATCTTAAAACATGATTTTAGTTTTTTCCAGAGAAATAAACATGCAGTTTCAAATGATTAACAACTCATTATCTTAGAAATATAACAGACATGAAAATACATATACTATCATCAGGAAACCTTGTGTCATCAGATCTGCTTATCAGAAATCCTGACCTACACATTTTCATGAGTATGGAAATTATGGTAACAAAAAACTTAAACTCTTAGTGTGAAAAGAGTCCAACTTCCTAAATTTAATTCAGGTATTCACTTATTAAGCCTTTCCCCACTCCCCCAACTTAGTGAAGAGATTTTTAGTTACTGTCTCTGGATAAGCTAGGTCTCTGTCAATTTCAGGTGACAGAAAATTTAATTCAAACAGACTTAAGGAAAAAGGGAATGCCTTCATTTCTATAACTAAAAAGCCCAGGAGGTCAAGTGCAGCTTATGGCAAAAACCTCAAAGGTTTTTGTGTCTGTGTCTGACCTGTTAGTTTTTCCTCCAGCCCTTGCTCTGCTTGCCTGGGGATGACTCCATTCCCAGAAGCTTCTATAACGGCAGCAAGGTGGCTGCAGCAATCCCAGCCACACAGCCTCACAGATCTCAAGCCTGGTTGAGGGGTAAGAATCTCTTTTTAGATTGTTCCTGAAATTCATTCTTGTTAGATATGTTAGGTCACCTGTACATTTCTGAACCAAACACCAAGTGAAGGTTATGCACATGGCCTGAGAGGTGGGGAAGGCCGGATACGCAAACTAAAAGTTTCATCTCTTGCCCAGAGAAAGGGAAATGGGTCCGGGGAAGAACAGTGTCCACTACATGTCTTCTTCAGATGGCCAAAATGACGTGCTGAGCCAGGCCTCCTCACGTCCTGTTTCTTACCTTACCTGTGTTGTTGCTGACCTGCCTTTTAGACTGGGCAATTTAATTCAACTTTGTCTGTTTCTTTTATCTCAGTTTGCTGTCAGATAATGAAGGGGCAAGCTAATATTCTATTAATAAGAATAGCCTAACGTAAATCAATGACTAGTATAGTTTTCTTTTTTTTTAAAAAAAAAGACTTTTTTTTTAATTGTGTAAATAAAACATAATGGTCATCTAGATATTTTCAGCTGAGCTTGCTATCATAGAGTCACACCCAGACTTGATAGTTCAGTTGGAAGATTTTCAAACTATTTTGTCAGTTCTCCTAAGATTAAAGTCTTCAGAAACTGATATTTTTATTAATACCAATAAATGTAATTATCAAGGAGATAAAAATTCATGTTTTCAGCTGGGCTCAGTGGCTGAGCCTATAATCCCAGCACTTTGAGAGGCCTAGGCAGGTGGATCACTTGAGGTCTGGAGTTCAAGACCAGCCTGGCCAAAATGGTGAGACCCCGTCTCTACTAAAAATACAAAAATTAGCCAGGCATGGTGGCAGGTGCCTGTAGTCCCAGCTACTCAGGAGGCTGAGGCAGGAGAATCACTTGAACCAGTTAGGCAGAGGTTGCAGTGAGCTGAGATCATGCCACTGCACTCCAGCCTGGGTGACAGAGGAAGACTCAGTCAAAAAAAAAAAAAAATTCATGTTTTTCAACTGGTCAGTAAAGCCTGACCTTAAAAGATAATGTTATCAAATGATCATAACTTGAAACACTCAACTGCTACTGGATGGTTATAGCTTTTAAACAGAAGACTTACATGGGCCATTGAGTGTAGTTTGCCTTTGATGTTCCTGGAGAAAGCACTGGCAAATCCTTCTCATCCATTATTCCTTTTATGTCATCACTACTATAGGTCAGTTTTCCATGATGGATTTCTTATTATTTCTAATATTATGGCCGATTTACATTTACCACATTTTAATTAATACCTCCATTTTAGTCGCTGTATTCTAGGAGTCCAGGCTCTTGTTTAAAATTTGGGAAATGCCTGATGTTATCTGGAACACACTTAACCTTCCTCAGAAGAGCTATTTTTTGTTGTTGTTGTTGTTGTTGTTGTTGTTGTTGTTTGTTGTTGTTGAGACAGAGTTATGCTCTGTTGCCCAGGCTGGAGTGCAGTGGTGCATTCTCGGCTCACTTCAACCTCCGCCTCCTGGGTTCAAGTGATTTTCCTGCTTCAGCCTCCTGAGTAGCTGGGACTACAGGCACCTGCCACCACGCCTGGCTAATTTTAGAGATGGGGTTTCACCATGTTGGCCAGGCTGGTCTCAAGCTCCTGACCCCAGGTGATATGCCTGCCTCAGCCTCCCAAAGCGCTGGGATTACAGGCATGAGCCACTGCACTGGCCAGAAGAGCTATTTTATTGAAAGGTGGTTGGCTAGTCTCATCCATTTTATATTGATTTGTGTTTGCTACACTTCATAAACTTCACTTTCTGACCCTTCCCAAATTTTAGAGCTTCATCCTACATAGATTCCTATTTACCATACACACTGTGCTAACTCCTAGTGCATTGTCTCTAAAATATAGGATATTTGAGTAGCTTTACTTATAACTAATCCATATGCCTTCATACTACTACTAATAGATTGTTCTAATCACGAATTTTTTATTTCTTACTCAGAACGAACATTATATGATTCTTTTCAGCCATCTCTAATCCAAGTATTTACTCTCCGTGAATGCAGATGCAAGTAGATTTGTATGTCACGTAATGATGGGGATACGTTCTGAGATAGGTGTTGTCAGGCAATTTCATCACGGTGGGAGCATCGTGGCGTGCACTCACGCAAATCTAGATGACACAGCCTACTACACTCGTAGGCTTCTCATCTGTACAGCATGTTACTCTACTGAATACTGAGGCAGTTGTGACACGGTGGTATTTGTGTATCTAAACATAGAAAAGGTACCGTAAAAATACAGCATTATTATCTATGGGACCACCCTTTTATATGTGGTCTGTCATTATGTGGCATATGACTGTGTTGTATTTCTATTTCTTCTGGTTTCAAAAAGTGTGCCTGGTAGAAATTACTATCAGATAGTCAGTGGAAAATCACTTGATGTGAAAAAAAAAAAAACAGTCAAGAAACAAAACTGATTCTACATTATGGCATTGAAAGGAAAATTCCCTTACTGGGGAACATTTCTCTCTACAGATGGACTCATTGACTGCATGGATCCCGACTGCTGCCTACAGAGTTCCTGCCAGAATCAACCCTATTGTCGGGGCCTGCCGGATCCTCAGGACATCATTAGCCAAAGCCTTCAGTCGCCTTCTCAGCAAGCTGCCAAATCCTTTTATGATCGAGTCAGTTTTCTTATAGGATCTGATAGCACCCATGTTATACCTGGAGAAAGTCCTTTCAATAAGAGGTTAATGCTTCTTTTCTGTATGTAGATTTGTAATGATGTTATCAACAGTTACATATACTTTATGTGAAATACTCATGACTGTGAGCTTGAGGAAAGTGCTGTTTTTTAAATACAGTTTTTCCCCTTTCTGCAAAGTCTTCACCAAACTTTGCATTTCAAGCATTTTTAACACAGTTCACATACTTTGTGAATTTCAGTGCCTGAGACATAACAGGACATTACATTAAAGAGTCAATAAATCTTCATTTAACTAGTTGATTTTGTTGGCACAGTTGGAAATGTTTCAAAAGAAGCAATGAAAAGACCCCAAAAGGCAAAACAGAAGTGCCCTTTTTTTTTTTTTTTTTTAGCTGAGCTCACTAAGTGATATAAATTATGAATTAATGTAATGGAACTGCTGACGGCATGGCAGTAAGATTGCATAAGCTGTTTGACTGGTGCTTTACAGAGCAGTAATGACCTGAAAATAAACCAGTAAGTAAAAGCAGGTGTCTTGTGTCTCACTGAGCAAAAGAAGATGATTTACACCAGAACTCCTGGGTCTGCAGTAATTTAACAGCATTAATGCAGTTATAGCCAGCAGATGATTAAAAGTTGTACAAATGTTCCTTATTGCCCCCTTAAATCTTATACTTCTTGGTCCCTGAAGATTTACTGATTGCCTCAGAATTAATTGGAAAGTCTACTTTTCTTCATGTGAGCACCATATATATGACTTATGAAAAAAGCACAGAGTTTATCATTTTAAAAATTCATCTGTAAATTATTGGTCTTGATAACACTCCAAAAAACAGATTGCCACAAATTAAAACCCAGGATACACACAAGGCATTTAGAGAATATGAATTACACTGAATTAAAAGGGACATTGTCTTGGGAGTATTTCAGGTCTGGTTTTTGTGAATAACGATTGATTGCATAGAATAGTGTTATTTTATCCTTAGGTTGAATTATCTATAAATCATGATAATGTTGGCCTGAAAAGACAGATGTTCATTCTCATTCTTCTACTTTTCCAACAGCCTTGCATCTGTCATCAGAGGCCAAGTACTGACTGCTGATGGAACTCCACTTATTGGAGTAAATGTCTCGTTTTTCCATTACCCAGAATATGGATATACTATTACCCGCCAGGATGGAATGTGAGTTAGTCCCATCACACTGTCTCTGAAGGATTTGAAATATAAAAACTAGACCTTCCTGTACCACTGTCATGTTTGATTGTCCTTTTTAATGTGGAAATGCAGCAACTTTTAGACTCAACTTTTAGACAGTACATATGGCAGAGATTTAAAGTCATATACTCACATACTTCTTCAAAAGTTGATTTTATTTTCTAAGGCGTGGTGATAGTACTGTAGTTTTGTGGGAGAATGCTCTTTGTCTCAGCAGATGTGTGATGAAATCTTTAGGGGTAATATTTCATAATGTCTATAACTTGAGCTCACATGGTTCCGAAAAAAGAGTCAATGGAAAGCAAATTTGAAAAAAAAAAATTGGTGAACTTGGTGAATACACATAGGGCATATGAGTATTTATTATATAACTCTGGGAATATTCCTATAGATCTGAAACTATTTCATATAAAAGTTGGGAGAAGAAGTTGATTTTCCTTATAAAGCATATTAACTTAAGGAGATGTGTGTTGGTAGTTCTGTGGGATCCAGACAATTCACTAAGCAGACCTTGTTTTTTCTTAGGTTTGACTTGGTGGCAAATGGTGGGGCCTCTCTCACTTTGGTATTTGAACGATCCCCATTCCTCACTCAGTATCATACTGTGTGGATTCCATGGAATGTCTTTTATGTGATGGATACCCTAGTCATGAAGAAAGAAGAGAATGACATTCCCAGCTGTGATCTGAGTGGATTCGTGAGGCCAAATCCCATCATTGTGTCATCACCTTTATCCACCTTTTTCAGATCTTCTCCTGAAGACAGTCCCATCATTCCCGAAACACAGGTAAAATATTCTCACAGGCAGTACTTGTAAATACAAGATCTTCAGATCATGTTTTGCCAGAGAATCTTAAAAATAGGTTATAGAGGCCAGGCACGGTGGCTCATGCCTGTAATCCCAGCACTTTGGGAGGCCAAGGCAGGCAGATCATGAGGTCAGGAGTTCAAGATCAGCTTGGCCAGCATAATGAAACCCCATCTCTACTAAAAATACCAAAAAAAAAATTAGCCAGGCATGGTGATGAGTGCCTGTAGTCCCAGCTACTTGGGAGGCTGAGGTAGGAGAATTGCTTGAACCAGGGAGGCAGAGGTTGCAGTAAGCTGAGATCACACTACTGCACTCCAGCCTGGGCAACACAGTGAGACCCTGTCTCAAAAAAAAAAAAAAAAAAAAAACCATGGATTATGAAATTCCAGTGTCATCTTTAAGTAATTCTATAGAATGAATTATTTTGTGTGTGTGTGTGTGTGTGTGTCCTAGAGTAGATATTGTTATAGTAGGATATCTAGTTATTTCTTTCTTTCTTTTTTTTTTTTTTTTGAGATGGAGTCTCACTCTGTCGCCCAGGCTGGAGTGCAGTGGCGCGATCTCAGCTCACTGCAAGCTCTGCCTCCTGGATTCATGCCATTGTTCTGCCTCAGCCTCCCGAGTAGCTGGGACTACAGGCGCCGCCACCGCGCCCGGCTAATTTTTGTATTTTTAGTAGAGACGAGGTTTCACCGTGTTAGCCAGGATGGTCTCAATCTCCTGACCTCGTGATCTGCCCACCTCCCAAAGTGCTGAGATTACAGGCATGAGCCACCGCGCCTGGTTTATCTAGTTATTTCTCAAAGATCTACTCAAACAAAATACTTTTTCTTCAGGATATATCTTACATATTTATTAGTAATAGTCAAATGAAAATATAGCTTCAACTCAATCACTAATAATTTCTTTGCTCATTTATTTATTGAAAAAAAAACTTTAGTGTCTAAATGTACCTGACAGCTTGACCGACATTGTACCAAGTGCTACTGGCACCACTCACTATTACACATGGCTATTAGTCTCAATAACTTACTGTTTAATTATTGTTATAAGTAAAAAGTGTTTTGGAAAAGGTATTTTTGACAGAAAATATTCATTAATATAACTTTCTAAGGAATAGCCATGCGTTCCCCATTCGTTTCATCTACTGAAACATCTGAGGATTGTGTTCCATCCCACATGTTTCCAGTTAGAAATAACTTTCAGATCTTACAAGCAGGACATTAGGTATAATAATAATGGACTTTGCCAGGCAGCATGGCTCACTACTATAATTCCAGCACTTTGGGAGATCAAGGCAGGAGGATGGATTGAGCCCAGGAATTTGAGACCAACCTGGGCAACATGACAAAACCCTGTCTCTACAAAATATACAAAAAATTAGCCAGGTGTGATGGCATGCACCTGTAGTCCCAGCTACTCAGGAGGCAGAGGTGGGAGGATCACTCCAGGGAGGTCAAGGCTGCGTGAACCGTGAGTCCCACCGCACTCCAGCCTGGGCACCAGGAGTGAGACCCTGTTTCAAAAATATGTATATAATAATAATAGACTGTATTCGTAAAGAGGTAAGGAAAAATCTGAGGTCATTAAAATACACTAGCACACAGCAGCTTTGTCATAGTCACTGTCCAGATATGTATTGAACACCTGTTCTGTAGCAGGTGCTATTATGTGGGAACAAAGCAGTAAACCGCTGAGATGAGGTGCCTGCTCTCACTGAGCTTCCCAACTCATGAGTGGAGAGAGGCAGTCAACAGAAATACGTCAGGTTGCGATGAGACTTACCAAAAAATAATAAAGCAGGGGACAGTGGATAGAGGTATGATCTAATGTAGTAGAGTTTGAGAAAATCTCTTCAATAAGGTGACATTTCAGCACAAACTTTAAGCAAGTAAAAGAACAAGCCCTGAAAATAGAAGGGGATTTTTGGCTTGTTCGAGGAGTGGCAAAAAGGACAGGCAGCACGGCTGGAGTGAAGGCGGCAGTCAATAAATCACAAGCCATTGAAGACCATGGCGAAAATAACTCTTCGAGAATTGGAAGCCATTGAAGACCATGGTGAAAATAACTCTTCGAGAATTGGAAGCCATTAAAGGTGTCTAAGCAGATCACTAACACTCACTGATTTCCTCCTTTAAGGAACTTCTGTGCTGAGAATATTCTATATTGGGCAAGGGTGGAAACAAGGAGACCAGTTAGGAAGCAACTTCAGTTGTCCACAGGATAAATTTTGGTGACTTGAACAAAACTCTTTGAGGGTAGAAGTAGACACGGAAGAGTGGAGTCCAGGAAAGAGGTTGAAACTAAAGAGGTAAATTTGGGAGTCATTCGCATATAAATATAAAGCACTGGGGGAGATCACCTAGGGAGGGAGTACAGATAGAGACTACAAGAGGTGAGCCAGAAAGGTCTAGGATAACAAAAAAACAAAAAGGCTGACAGGCAAAGTTGTTGCAGCAGCAGCACCTCAGGGATTCATTGTGAAGTGGTCAAGCCAACTTTGAGCTGAAACTTTAAGAAGTTCATTGTAACCTCAATCAATTTAATACTTCCTCCCCAGGCCCATCTTGCAAGAACTCTAGACTTCGTAGTCAGTCCTAAAATAGACTTTACCTAGAGTCAGTATCTGTCTGTAGGTGTCAAATTTTTAGCAAACTAGGGCATTAAAATGGGTTTCAGATAGTCAACAATTCCATGAATACATGGAGTCTTTTCTGCATTCATTCATGCAGTAGGCAAATATTTCATAAAAATGTACTGAGAGCCTACTGTGTACAAGGTACTTTACTAGGATAAAAAGAAGAATAAGACATGCATCCTGCCATTCTAAATGTGATAAAGATTTTAATGAAAAATCGTACAAGTTCAAAGGAGAGGTCAATTCCTGAGTAAGCCAAAGAAAGAATGACTGAGAAGTTTGGTCTTAAACAAGGATTAGGCTAGAGAGGGAGGAAAGCATGTTTCAGATTGAAGATGTGTAAGCAACAGTGGAGTGGCAAAAACAAGTCATGTTGTGGAGGGGATAATGGGGAAGAAGGCAGAAGATGACCCCAGGGCCAGTTTATGAATGGCCCTGAGGTGCAATCCAGTGGAGACCCTGAATTCTTTAGGTGATGCGGAACCCAGGCCCCAATGGAGTTTTTTCAGCATTTCTCTAAAGTTAACTCAAGTGGCAAAACGCACTTGATGGAAGTGCAGAAGATATTGAGAGAAGAGAGAAATGAGTGAATAGGCTCTTCTTGTGACGTGTATATCCATGCGTATCCGGGGCTCAGATGGAGGGGGCCTTGCAGTCACAATGGTAGTGGAAATGAGGAAGAGGGAACACATTAGACAGGGACTGGAAGATAGAATTGGCAGGACATGGTTCCTAACCGAATGCTTAACAGGATCAGGAATAGGATTTACAGCTCACGCAGCTGGCAAAAGTAGTCCTGATGGTTTATTTTCCCACTTTGGTTGGATTTACCTTTCCTTCTAATGCTCAATAACATGGTCAAGTTAAATTACATCAGAGAAACACATGCTTTAATGAACAGAATTACAGATACTAAAATCAAGCATAACACATGATATTTTGAAATAGAGAGGCAGCTTCTGGAAGTCACAGGAAATACATACAATATTCATAAGAGAGTCCCTTACTCATGGAAGACCTATCAAATGGGTGGGAAATTATTTTGAAAATAAATTAAGAGGAAGCAAATGACGGGCTTTAGGGTTAAATCGCATATTATCAGGACCATTCTGGAGTCACCAAATCTATTTTTCAAACTAACTCATTGATATTTCACTGATTATGGGGGAACAATGAGTTATCTTTAAACCTTTCACCCTAACAACCTACAGTCTTACAAAAGTTCCCTCAGCCTTAAATTTAATGGTTTCCCCACGTCTACACAGTTTCTATATGTTTGTAAACTATTTGGCTTAAGACCGTTTTGTGGCTGAATTCAGTCAGCATGTTTGAAGGAAAACTCCAATGGTAATAAATTTGTGTATCTACATTAGAAATGCCTCTTACTCTACTGTACCACATCGCGTCCCTCTTCATGCCAACACCGACTGACAGGCCAGAATGGAAGTTTCCTTCGTCCATTCATTTGTGCCACTTCCAACTGTGTGATTGTTTATATTGAAGCTGACAGCTCTACCCTCAGTACAAGGGGTCTTGGAGGGTTTTACTGTAGTTATTAAAGTCTGGAGATGGCAGATACACATCATCTCTAACTGTTCTATGTGGAGGTGTTGGGGAAAGGGGAAACATTGCTGAACACTGAATCAGTATTCTAAGATCTTTCCAACATGAAAAGGCAGCCCTTTCTGTCAGAATAATGAATCTTGATAGGGCAATATGAGGAAGGCTTTGAGAGTACTGTTTAATTCTTCGTGGAGAAAGTAGTGAGTTCCTGGTGCACGTTCTTGAACACAGATAGCCTTGCACTTACAGCCTGTGTGGAAAGCCCAGGGAGAGCTGTTCTTATTCATCAAACTCACAGGAGCATTGGTAAAGAGAATCTGAACTCTAGAAAAATTGTATATGCCACATGAAATACATTTTTCAAAATAAGTAATGTTTTGGCATAATGTATTTTGCATTTGTTAATATAAATGTTGTCGGTATTCACGGAGCTGGTCACACTGGTAATCTGTGGGGTTAAGAGTATAATCTTTTTTTAATTTGTAAAGGAGATAATTCTTATGCACATAATTATATTCATTTTTACAGTCCAGTTTCAAATAAAAAACTGTGAATTGATAGGTTCTGTGTGCATTTAATAACATAATAGTTGCTCTCTAGGAGAAATTTTATGGAGCTTTAAAATATTACCTAATTTACCATCATACCAAAAACCCATGGTAAGTTGGAGCTCAATCTTTAATTATGACAAGGTGCTATTATTACATTACCTCTCAACATGGATATGGAATTTGCTACACTTTAACCCAAATGATTGGGTCTTTTTTGTTATCCTTACTGTCTTTATAGGCTGTGACCAGCCAGCTGATGAGGCTGTAGGTATTGGTTTAGTCCCTAAATCAGCCAGCTGGCACAGGCCAGATCTTTGGCCTAGACTACATCCCTGTTCCGAGCTAACCATCTTACAAATGTCTGCTCTAATTCTCCAGGGTGATGGGGTGAAAGATGGGTTAGTGAGAATCCACTGTGACTACTACACTAACGAGTCAGTGCATGTCAGCCTGATGGAGCAGTCACAGTGCTTCCCGTGTGAAGAGTAGCACCCGAGGTATGATTAACTCAGAATAAATGACAAGAGGCTTTTAGGAAGAGACATTTGGGCTGGCAGCAGAGTTATTTTTAATTATGAACAAGATAACAGCTCAAATGCATATTTGTGAATAGTGATTCTTTTGTGTCTTATTTTAGTTGTCCGAAAGCAACTAAAATAAACACATTGTCTTTAAGAGTAACTACACTAAGACACAAAGAGTCACTATTCACAAATATAGTGAATATATACTACATAAATATATTTTCTCTAATACTCATACATGATCACAGTTTGAAACTTCTGCTTTATTCAAACTTAGGTACTCCACGAGGAAACTACAATTCCAGGAACGGATTTGAAACTCTCCTACCTGAGTTCCAGAGCTGCAGGGTATAAGTCAGTTCTCAAGATCACCATGACCCAGTCTATTATTCCATTTAATTTAATGAAGGTTCATCTTATGGTAGCTGTAGTAGGAAGACTCTTCCAAAAATGGTTTCCTGCCTCACCAAACTTGGCCTATACTTTCATATGGGATAAAACAGATGCGTATAATCAGAAGGTCTATGGTCTATCTGAAGCTGTAGGTAAGTTCCATATAAATCTTTGCTGCAATGAAGTTTTTCTCAAAGCCAGAACTATCATAAATTAATTGTAACCCAAGGAAGTCAGTGGATAAACAGAATATAAAGAGAATAAGGTTGTCCTAGGGATATTATACCTTGGCTAGTTTAGATCTACGATGGGAAAAGGAATGTACTCCATGTGGCAAGAAGAAAATATCAGTCTTTCCTGGCTGAAATTCTGTTGTTGAGGAATGCTCTGAGTGAGATTTCAGCTTGTCACATCCTTTTTCCCCCCATGTTTCTTTCTTTATTATGTCCCTTTCTTTTTTCATTTTCTTCTCTTTATAATTTTACCTCCCTGGATTTCCTTATTTGTTTTCATGTCTGTATCTAACACTAATGTATTTTCAATGCATATTGATATTAAACAGGATAGCAGACATTTGTGTCCATGAATTACATTAGCTGTTTTCACTAGAAGGGCCAGTTCATTCAGTGAAAGGACAATCAAACCAGTTGTTTTATTGAATGACTGGACAACGCAATCAAAGTGTGACGTGTTGAGAGACAGAGAGAAAGAGATTAGGTATATAGTATAGCTTCAAGCTCAGAACATCAAAAACTGAAGAATGGTATGTTTTTGTTTTAGTTTTTACCTTAAAATAGGATATTGTACTCTGAAATTAATAGGTAATTTGGATTTGAATTAGTTCAAATCAATCCAGTAGTTGCCACTTCTCCTTTCATTCTTTCTAAATTTTAAAATCCCTGTTTCATTGTGAACCCTGGAAAGTTTTTCATCTGTGATTTATTCATATCACTGCTAGTTTGTTTATTTCTGATAGTAATATGTCAACATAGTGTCATAATCTGGCTAGTTTTTTTGTTCCATTGAACCTTACTTATCATAAATATTTTCCATGATGTAACACTCCTGAAAACTAAAGAGTTCTAATTATTCAGATGGCAAACATTATTTTTACTTGTTATCTAATCACTATTTGAGGCTGATCTAATTACTTAACCAGCTGCCCAATCTGGACTTTATTTTGTGCTGTGAACCCCTCATGAAGGGGTGGTATGGGGAAGGAAAACACTCATTTTCTGTTAAATCAGTGGAAAATAATATTTGGAGATCATTTTTTTAAAATCTTGTATATGGTCAAATCTTCTCAAATTAAAAAATAAACTGCTCACAAATAAGTGGAAATACAGTCTCAGAACACAGATGCGAAAAAGGCAGTTTTTTCCAAGTAAGAAAATAAATTGCATTTCCCCCAGTAGTTGGAAAGATGAGCTGTGATTTGTTTGGATTCCAGTGTCAGTTGGATATGAGTATGAGTCGTGTTTGGACCTGACTCTGTGGGAAAAGAGGACTGCCATTCTGCAGGGCTATGAATTGGATGCATCCAACATGGGTGGCTGGACATTAGATAAACATCACGTGCTGGATGTACAGAACGGTGAGCTCTTGTTCATAGATAGCTGATATGATATCGTAATGTATTGTTCATAGATAGCTAATGTTGCCTACTTTCCAACTCACGAGATCGTAGCAACATTTTATCCTATCCATGCTGTAGGATTAGAAATGGCGGAAAAAGAATAAAGGTGAATTTTTAAAGATTATAAAAGCCTAAAGTGGGAACTATATAACACTTTCTTAATAGACTTTAAAATGTTCATGTATTCATCGCCGAAACGATCTTCCCATCAGAATGTGAAAGACTGACTTTGGTGTTGCAGTGAAGGATCTCTGAGTGCGAGTCCTTAGCACAGATACACCTAGCGTGTCTCATTCCACAGTGAGTCAGTGAGTGTGAGCCAAAGTACTTAGAAAGATTTACCAAAAATGGAGGGAGGGGGATTTGTTTTTAAAATAAAGAAAAAAAAATTATGTGACTTCACCGAAATATTTTTACTAGATTTTAATTCTTGGGTAATTATTCTGATTATCTAGATTTTTTTTTTCGGTTCTTCTTAGACTATTAGGGAAATAAAACATTCTGCCACTCAAATGGGGTCACATATATTGTTACTTGACTTGATGAATATTAGGGGAAAAAATAAATAATCTGAGAAAAAAGCAAGAAGCAAAAGTGTTCCTAGGAGTAGACCTGATAATGTGCTAGTGAATATGCTCTGAAGAAACATGTTTCAGATGCCGCAAACCAAAAGAGGAATGAATATGTGCAAAGTATGACCAGCCTAATCTCATCAAGAGTATTATTTATATGAAACACAATTCTGTTGTGTAGACTATGTTTCCAACATTTTGCCCACATACTAGCTGCATCTCAGACAACTTAAAGGGTGCTTTGCTAGAAAAGCAAGACCTTAAGTTAGTCTGTTATACTTTGGCCTCCCGTCCTAAACCATATCATACTAGTACTCTACTTTTACTGATAGCCAGAGAAAAAAGTCACAATCTCAGCAAAATAATCTAGCTCTTGACTTTGCAGAGGTTTTTGGAAGGTTCACAATGTTGACTTGACAGTGTAGTACAATTAAATGTTTATAGTTAATGTCACTTTTTCAGATTAATGTTGCTTCAATGTTCATTCCTCCTTAAAACAGTTTTTTGTGGGTGTTGGAGAGTGTGCATTTTAACCTTCAAAATATATGCAGTCTAAAGTAGTTTTCAGACCAGTGCTTGAAAGTGCTCTTGCTGCACCGGATGCTGTGGCTTATGCCTGTAATCTCAAAACTTTGGGAGGCCAAAGCAGGTGGATCACTTGACGTCAGGAGTTTGAGACCAGCCTGGCCAACATGATAAAACCCTGTCTCTACAAAATATACAAAAATTAGCCATTTGTGGTGTTGCACACCTGTCATCCCAGCAACTCAGGAGGCTATGGTGGGAAAATCGCTGGAACCTAGGAGGCGGAGATTCCAGTGAGCTAAGATCGTGCCACTGTACTCCAGCCTGAGTGACAGAGTGAGACTCTGTCTCAAAAAACAAAACAAGGAAGAAAATGCTAGTGCCTTCCCTCCAGGAAATAATAGTCTGAGAAAATCAGTAGTAAGGAAAAACAAACAAACAAAAAAGCGGAAAAACCCTTCCCTGCTTCACTATTATATAGCAGTATATTAAGCTCTGCACCCCTTCCAGTTATGTCCGGACATCAGGATGCAGTTCAATTTGCACCCCAAATTAAGCAGAGCTGCTGTCTAGTGCCACATGCAGCACACAGTGAAAAGGTGGGACTCCTGACCAAGCAGGGGACTCCAGTGTTCTCTCAGAGCCTCTCAACTCATCAGTGGTGTCTGGAGCAGTAGTAGTCTCATTCTGTTATATTAGTAGCACAAGGTTCAATCCTGGTCTTTTAAAATGAGAGGCCATATGCCAAACATGCTAGTAGCTGCTCTTGATGACATTATGTAAAATTATATTTCACACAGTTTGAACATATTTCTGTATTCCTTCAGAAGCCCTCCACAAACAAAACTAGGGGAAACGTCTCTAGATGCCATTTAGTTATGATGGCATTTATTTTATAGGGTAAAGTTCATAACCAGTTAGCTACAGGATTTCACTAAAGAGATTACAAATCAATAGGAAAACCACAGGCATCTCTGTAGCTCCGAAAAAGCCCATGCCTCTGTAATTACCGTCGTGTGATACAACACAGGATACTATATTCAGGAGGATTCAGCAATGTGTAGATATTCTGTGTATGTATACTATAAATACACACATACTCTAAACCAGAATAACATATGGTTAACTTCTATTAAAATATCAGGGCAGATGTAAAAACCAAACTTTCCAAAATGCTGTCCTCAAAAAAAAATGTTCTAAATTATAAAATATATTTAGGCCGAGCACAGTGGCCCACACCGGTAATCCCAGCACTTTGGGAGGCTGAGGTGGGCAGATCATTTGACATCAGGAGTTCCAGACCAGTCTGGCCAACATGGTGGAGCCCCGTATCTACTAAAAATATAAAAATTAGCCAGGCATGGTGGTGGGCTACTCGGGAGGCTGAGGCAGGAGAATCACTTGAGCCGGGGAGACGGAGCTTGCAGTGAGCCAAGATTGTGCCACTGCACTCCAGCCTGGGCAACAGAGCAAGACTCAGTCTCAAAAATAAATAAATAAAATAAAATATATGTTATTTTTAAATGTGAGATAACCTCAGCCACAGGGTGAACAGATTGCAGTTTAGAATTTTATCCAAGAACATTTTGACAAGTAGTGGCTTTCCAAAGTGACATGTGTCTAATTGAATAAACAAAGTGATTTGTAGTCATGACAAGGTGGATGAGCTATAGAAAGACATGAGGGAGAAGATGGAAACGTAGATGCTGACAGTTATTCGTGCAGGCACCCTGAAACATGGAAATAAATATTCTAATGTTCATCTTTCTGTTCTGCCATCATAGAGAAGCAGCATGAAGGGCCAATCGTTCAAAGTAATGACTGAATAAATCAGATGTCGTAGAGCGGTAGTCTAACTTGTAGGATTCTTCTGATGAAAATTACACAACTGGCTCTTATAGGAAATTATAGCTCCATGATTATCAACTCACGTAATCACAGAAAGAAGAATCTTAGATATCATTAATGCATTCTTTGAATATTCAAGGCAAAATGCATTTCACCTCTTGTTATGATCTAGCCTTATTTAGCTTATTTTTCTTAAATTTGAATAAACCTGTTTTATTTCCCTGATTTCTTTATGTAAATTTGCTATGATTATTACATCACCCAAATAGCAAAGCATTAAAAAAGTAATCACAGAATGCACCTAAAATGTGCTGAGCTATAAGGAGAACATAATTATTCTAATTTCTTCTTCACTTTAAAATTATCCCAAAGTGGGGGAAAAAGCACTTTCTCAAGTTTCCTGATTGTGCTTTCGTGGGATTATTCTTTTAACAGTGTATCTGCTAAGAAGGAGAGTCGTTATCTCTGAGAACTGCTTTGGAACATAGAACATTCAATAAATATAATATATGCCTCTAAAGTGAAAGCAGCAGGTGGTGTATACAGATGAGAACACATTGAGAAGTGTCATAAAATATGCATGGAACAATAGCAGCTGACTACCCCGTGTGCATCACACCAAACTGGAGCCATTGATCTGTATATATCAGTGGCAAAAGGAATAAAATTAGAATCTCAACTCAAATCTAATTTCTAACTATGAAAATATTTAACATTCATTTGGAATCTTTTCTCCGATTTTCACTGAAGACCGTAAAAGAGCAGACTGGCATTTTGTCTTGATAAAATTATTGGCACTTCCATGCCTTAAAGCAGAATTCACTTTAAATAATACATTGGTCTTCCACAACAGTTCTGTTAGGTTTGACATTTTGAATAACATTTTGAATAATCATTCTCCTATCAGATGAGAGTGTGTGCAGGAATAGTCCTTGACAGTATAGGTAGAGTTAAAATAAGTCTGTATTATCATTAACAGCTTTGGAGTTTGATATTTTCTACCTTTGTTTTCCATAAAGTTTGTTAACTTTAAAGAAAATTATAAATTCAAAAGAAATTTATATTCCTGGTACACATTTTTATTAATTGAATATTTTCAATATTGATTAACAATTAGGCAAACTTGTTATTCCCTAAAGAATATTATGTAGAGCCTGTTTCCAAACCTAGTTGCACGTGAAGATCATCTGGAGAGTTTTTCTAAATTTCAGGGCTAGGGCTGTACCTCAGACAAATGAAACCACCGCCTCTCTGGGTGAGAAGCAGGCATTAACACTTTTTGGCGGCTCCCCAGGCCATTTCAGTGTACAGCCATGACTGGTCATCGCTGAGGTTGAGAATTGGGGTTTTAATTCTTCTTAGTCTTTTGTTCCTTTCGCCAGACATGACTTCAGTTCACAGTAGACAGCACTTTTTGTGTATATCGTATGTACTTTATCATGTAATATTTTACGCTAGGTCATTGAATACAGTTCTTTCCAATGGAGCTTCAAATAAGAATGTCTTAATCCAGACCTAACAGGCATTGAATTATAGTTAAAACAATCATGAACATGTTTGCTTTTCACCTTTACACTTTTTCATCATAAGAAAAAAACGCACTTTATTTCTTGTAGGTATACTGTACAAGGGAAATGGGGAAAACCAGTTTATCTCCCAGCAGCCTCCAGTCGTGAGTAGTATCATGGGCAATGGGCGAAGACGCAGCATTTCCTGCCCCAGTTGCAATGGTCAAGCTGATGGTAACAAGCTACTGGCCCCAGTGGCGCTAGCTTGTGGGATCGATGGCAGTCTATATGTAGGCGATTTCAACTATGTGCGGCGGATATTCCCTTCTGGAAATGTAACAAGTGTCTTAGAACTAAGGTATGTCTTTCTAAATTTGGGCTTTTAACCAAAGCTAAACCTGCCTTTTAAAAAAATGTTGAGTCTGATGTACTAATTTATTCATATAAAAATACCATCCCAAGGTTTCCAATTTCCCCCAGAAAGAAGCCAGATTCTTGCTTTAAGTTAGAAGCACAGCACATATATATTGTTCCATAAGTGTATTAAAGAGCATAAAGTCACCCAGTATATCAAATATCTTACTGATTTCAGTGAATTTTCTGTGCTCTAAAATGATAGAGCTATGATTCTTAAATCTCTTTTGTTTTCTTTAGAATAACCCTGTGAAATAGGCGTAGCTCTTTTATTTCAGTGGTTGAAATTAAGGCATAAAATATTTTCCTGTGATTTCAGGACCTGATATTAAATGAACTAAGGTTATGACTTTTAACTAGAATATTGGATCCTCAGGTTGGGTTAATCCATTAGCCATAATGACAATAGGAAAAGTAACATATTGTCTTTGCTTTGTTCATGTAAGTGTGATTTTCAAATCAGCCTATTCTGTACGTTAGTTGGTAAGCCCTAGACTACAGAATTCATTTCCAGTATCATTTCTGCCAAGTTGGCAACCTTCCATACAAATAATTAAATCCCAGAATTCAACTCATTATATTTTAGAAGCCTTTTCTAACTGTGCTTTCTTTTTTTTACCTGTTTTTACCTGCTTCCACCAAGAAATAAAGATTTTAGACATAGGTAAGCATCATACCTTAAGGTTATTGTATATTTTCAAATATCCTTTTTACGTTGTAATGTGACCCTCTAAAATTGTTTTCTAAGAATATTTCATCATGAGAGAGGAAACAGTATCACAGATCATCAAAGGAATTAAAAGTGCTTAATTGGACAATTATTATACAATATATTGCAAGTTATTTACATGGTATAATTTGAGAAACTTTTTTCAGTTGGTTCACAAAATAAATTTCACTACAAAAAAGTATAAGGAGTATCTCTGTATAACAAAAATGATTTCCAAGCATTAATTACTGACCAACATAATCTAAGCCATGTTGAACAGAATGAAACCTGAAGCACAGTAGGAAGGTTTGAGAAGGCCTGCATTGTTCCATGAATACCCAGGACAGGCTGTGTTTTATTGGAGACTCTTTTTTTTTTTTTTTTTTTTTTTTTTTTTTTTTTTTGAGACGGAGTCTCGCTGTGTCGCCCAGGCTGGAGTGCAGTGGCCGGATCTCAGCTCACTGCAAGCTCTGCCTCCCGGGTTTTTACGCCATTCTCCTGCCTCAGCCTCCCGAGTAGCCGGGACTACAGGCGCCCGCCACCTCGCCCGGCTAGTTTTTTGTATTTTTTAGTAGAGACGGGGTTTCACCGTGTTAGCCAGGATGGTCTCGAACTCCTGACCTCGTGATCCGCCTGTCTCGGCCTCCCAAAGTGCTGGGATTACAGGCTTGAGCCACCGCGCCCGGCCTGGAGACTCTTTAAGAAAAAGAATCTAGAAATACTTTTCCTTGGCAAATTTTTTAAAACGTACAATTATGTGAACATGTGGCTTGGCAGAGTGAGAGACCCCAAAGCTGAAGCTTAATTATTAGCTTCCTGGTAAATTCCTCTTTGCCTATAGTTTATATTTTCCTAAGTTGGAAGAATTACTAGATTTAAGAAGTAATGTTTTCATTGCCATTATTATGGAGGAAACGACTTTCTTCGAAGTGAAGGACAAATATAGTTGAAGCAAATATATAGACTCAGAAGTGTTTCATGTTCCACTTTCTGTGTACACGGAGCTGCAGAAGATACAATAAAGACTTGTATGGACACATTTGATTGAAAAACTTTGCGAAGGATAGAAAAAAAAAAAGGCGGGGAAACCAATGTTTTAAAGTAAAGCTAGCAAAAAGCTAGACAGGTAAGCCGGGCGCGGTGGCTCACGCCTGTAATCCCAGCACTTTGGGAGGCCGAGGCGGGCGGATCACAAGGTCAGGAGATCAAGACCACGGTGAAACCCCGTCTCTACTAAAAATACAAAAAATGAGCCGGGCGCAGTGGCGGGCGCCTGTAGTCCCAGCTACTCGGGAGGCTGGGGCAGGAGAATGGCGTGAACCCAGGAGGCGGAGCTTGCAGTGAGCCAGGATCGCGCCACTGCACTCCAGCTTGGGCGACAGAGCAAGACTCCGTCTCAAAAAAAAAAAAAAAAAAAAAAAGAAATGCTAGATCTATTTTATCTCATTAAAATAGCTAAGGAAATGATATCACATGGAAACAATAATATTTTATGTGAGGTCTTTTAGATGAATTAGTCAACAAAACCCCTTTAACCTGTTGTGTAGTGATTGACAACTAGCAAACGAAAACCAAAGTTCTACTGAAAGATGGATAGCTGTTGCATATCAGGGTGACCAGACGTGGCCCCATGATCTTTTCCTGAGATCCCCTATTGATCTTATACTCTCAGCTAATAGCTTAGTCACATGCTAAAATCAGCACTTCATCTCTGCAGAATACTGAGCATGCAAAGCTCTGCTCTCAGAAACCATAGTAGAATATCAAAAATTTTCTTGTCTTGTTTTCTTGGTAGCTGTGGAGAAAAGAGGGAAGACAGACAGGTTGCACACCAACTAAATGTGAAAATGCTGGAGGCAATACAGAAAAAACTATCCAAGCAGCTACCTTTTAACAAGCAGGCCTATTCCATGCCAGGCATGGTGCCAGATATTTTATATCTGTTATTGCAGATCCACACAGCAGTCCTTCAGGGTTATAGGTGACGTAGACAAGGCTCCAGGAGGTTACATATCTTCCCCAAAATACATGCCTAAGAAATGGGTAGCAGACAGTTAAACCACTCTGAAAATATGTTCTTTCCACTGCACCACACAGCCGGTTTTTCTGTCTCCCAATGCCTAAGTTTCTAGGGGCTCATGCCCTGGGTATGCAAAAAGTGAGACTTACTTCACAATCATTTTACCTGTTACTTAAAGCCATAATCTCTCCCTCTGGGGAAAAAAAATCTCTGAGGTTAGAGTTACATCTTTATTTAAACAGTAGGAATTCATTTTGTACTAACTTCTGGTGTTTGGCAGTGATACTATTGTAATCCCTCTCTCATGATCCTCCATAACCCTTCTCCTCTGTCCATCATCCTAACTACATTTGCGCTTCTGCAGTTCCTTTATGTGCCGTGCATGCAGAGTACACTTTTTGGCTTTTATATGGATATTTAATTGTATGAAATAAATCATGTTAACTGATCACTTACCGCATGTTAGGCACTTTGAAAAATAATAATGTAAGACAAAGTACCTGTTCTCAGAACTCACAATCTAGCGGGGGAGACAAGGTATATACGTGACAAATTAAATAACATTTTCAGTATCGTTCTTTGACACTTAATCATACCCATGGTCCATGGTTTCAAATGTGAGAATAGTTCTGTGAAGGAAGAGATTACTGGGAGATGACAGTATGGTAAGGAAACGTTCTCTGGAAGGGCTGATATTTGAGCTAGGTCTAATAATGAAGTCTGCTGAAACAGAACAGCAAGAAGAAAAGAGGGCAGTCATGAAGAAGTAGAGAAAGCAAGTAAAGTTACCGGGGACTGGGGGAGAGCTGAGCAAGACATGTTCTGAGGGTAATCAGACCCACCTGAATGGAGCAGGGGGTTCATGGTGGTAATCATGAGAGATACAGGCACAAAGGCAGGGGAGGGTCAGATTGCCTGGGGCCTTGAGTGCTCTAGGGAATTATTCTCTCCTGTAGGATACCTGAGACAGTGGGGACCCATTTTAGCATCCTGAACAAGTGGCATATGCAAAGTGGCATACTGAAAGGAAGAATAACTTGGTGTCAGAGTTCAAAATGACTCGAGATGAGATCAGTTAGAAAGCTGTTGCACTATGAGATGCTAGATAACCTAAAACAGGATGGTTAGCAGTGAAGGAAGCCAAGCGATAAAGGGAAGGAGAGAATGGAGAGTCTTTGTCTAAGTGATAAGAAAGAGGAAGATGTAGAGAATGTGTAAGGTCTTTGAGCCCAAATCATCAAACATGATCATGTCATTGATAAAATAGGGATTCCATTTGTTTAGTAGGTAATAAAATTGGCCTAGCAAAGTCAACATATTTTAGTTCATTGGAACTTCTTCTTTTAGCTTAAAAAATTAAAGTTCTTTTCAGATGCTTCTTCCTGTGTGCCTGCCTGTCGTCACCTCCCCTTTCCTGGTTAATAAGATCCTTCCTGGTGTGCTGCTTATCCTCGCTTTCTTGGGCAGCGTAAGAGTCATGAGAGGCTTAGGAACAGGTAATAGGAAGAAAAAGAAATTGAAAAGTGTGTCTAAATCTACAAAAGGAATGGTATTGCCAGTTGTTAATAATTAAAATATAAAAATGCACACTTTTTATCCTCTTGTATATTTCATATACTATAAACAGTCTCATTAATTGGACTAATGGGGGAATAATAAAAATATTCAATAAAAATTAATATAAAAACACATCTTCTTATTTTAAAATTCAGAGTATTCGTTATATCAAACTAATAAGCACCACCAGGATATTACATGAAATAAAAATTCTTAGCTATACTTTAATGAATAGATATAAATATTACTGATCAACATATTAAATTTTTTACATAAATAGAAGCTGCTACAATGCTTTAAAAATGTGTTTCTTTTAGATATACCAAACATTTCCTTCTCTGATGTTTATAGTACTAGTTTGCTAACTAACCCGTTTAATATGTAGTAAATTTTACATCATCCTTGTTCCAATTCTCACACATTCCAAAATTTTAAAATTATATTAATTAATACCAGCCAAAGGGCACTTAAACATGTAGAACTAAAAATCAACTTTGTGAATTTTATATTACCAATTAAAGGATCAAAGAAAGTGTCAATCATAAGTCTGTGAATTTGAATCCATTAAAGTTTAGATACCAAATTATAAGAATTTTATTCAGCACTCCTTATTGACTTAATATTTAAAAATCAAGCAGGCACAGAAATATCACACCCCCAGTCCCTGCTTGCAATATTCTAAACAGTCTTTTGGTTACCATAAAAGAAGCCTTTTTGCTTTTCTGTATAAATACAGTTTTTTACGCTTCTTCAAATGTCTTGTGTTCTAAGGACTGTGGCACAGTTTCCAACTCAAAAGATAGAAGTGCTAATAATGTCTGTTCTCTGGCTTGTTCTTTGTGAATATTTCTCTAGTCTAAGAAGGTTGAATTGTGACAAAATAAATGAGCAAATCCAGCCTGCACTTACCGCTGGATCTGTGTCTAATTGAATGAGACTGTAGAGAAGATGTCTTGATAATTGTGATGATCTAGGCAATTCAGGATGAGTTAAGAATCAAGGTGTAATATACTAAAGGTTCTTAACTTGATCTCAGTTTCCTTGGTTTTGCTATTAGTCAAAATTGTAATATTTCAAACCTTTCTGAAATAGCAAAATCTCAATCAATCACATAAGGATGCTGCTGTGCTTCTGCTAAGCAGAGATTTTCCAAAACCAAGCATTTGGAAAATCCCCGTGCGCCAGCTGTTGGCTGCAACCTGTTTCGGTCGTGGTAGCCTCACGTTTTCACACTAGATAGATCACGGACCTAAAAATTCACCACTCATCGTACCCACACACCCGCCTCTTTAGTGCTTTGGGTTTTCAGAAAGTTGGAAAGCAAGCACTAGCTCACCCTGTCAACTCTCTATGCTGAAATTAGTTGACCTTGAATCCCAGTCCTATGGCATATGATTCAGAGCTTCACTGCCACCAGTCTGTCAACTAGAAATACCCAGACTCACTTTTTTTTCCTTTTAGTACTTCCATGCTGATCCCTCTTTTCATTTAGGAGAGGCCAGCACCTAACAACCAGCTCTAATTTACCATGCCGGCCTGCGCTGCTGGGAACTTGTCAACGTCTCATTTCCTCCCATCCTGTGCGGAATATTTCCAGAGGCTCATTCTCTTCTCTAGGGCCACAGAGACTCCCTCACATTTGTTCTTCTGGACAACAGAGTTGCATCCAAAAGCGCAGCTTTCGTTTGTCCGACATTCTTAAAACCATTGACATCTGTTGCTTGATGGAGAAATGTCTATGTCTTCTAGGAAGGAGATGCTTCAGGACAGGAAATAAGCAAATATAAGCACCACTTTGGGCATTCTCTTATTACTTCCCCATTAGAATAAAACTGATGACAAAGGCAAGCTTATATGACTGGAATGTCCATTCGTTTTTGCACCAAGAAAATTCATGTCCCATAGCTAAGAGGATGCCACCACCACTGAAGCTGCCACCTCAAAAATCGGTTTGTTTTTTCCCAAAATGAAGGCATCCCGAGGAAGTGTGTATGGCTCATTTACCATGAGTGAATCATCACTGTTCGTCATTACTCTCTAAACAATTTAAAGTGGGTATTTTAAGATGAGTCTTCATTACTTTAATAGTTTAGGATATTATAAACTGCTGTTAATAACAGCAGAAGTAAGAAAACAAATTTAAATTTAGCCAAGTTTAGGTTTAACAAATTTAAACCTAAACCAAGTTTAAACCCAGTTTTTTTTTCTTTTAATGTTTTCAGAAACAACTCATACTTTCGTTAATTCTTGTATTCCTGCACTTTCTAAGGTTATAAGGCAAAAGACATGGCACTGTAAGAAGAGATGGGGCAAAGGCGATTATAAGGACGGTTAATTCTTAGTGAGTATGTAGTATGCGCTAGGCCCTGTTCTAAGGATCTTACATATATTAGTTCATGTAATCCTCCCAGCATCCTATGAAATATATATTATTATCATCACCTTTATAGGTAAGGAACCTGAGGCACAGATAAGTTAGCCAACTTGCCCAGATCATGCATTTAGTGTTAGTGATGAAGTTAGGCTTTAAACCCAGTGTCTCTGGTACAGAGTTCATACTCAAAGATACACACTGATAAGAAAAAAAATACGTGTGTATGTATACACGTGAGTGTATGCATACCATGTACACAGCTGTTCACAGTTAACTGTATATTCAGGGAGGTAGGAAAGACTAAAGGGACCTCTCCAATGTCATGTCTTTCAAAGTAGACTTAGTTTGGTGGAGTTGCAACTCTGTCACCAATTATATATACCTGAAAGACCAGCTCTGGCAACATTAGACTATTTATAGAAAGGAAAAAAAAAAACCTCTGTAAAATTGCTCTGAATGTTATATTGATATGTAACTCTTCACTTCTTACAAAGTAATAAACTACCACATTAAGGGATGCAATATGTGTTGCTGCATTTAAAATTTTAGGCATCAACTTAGGAAAATGATATAATAACACTTAGCATAGCAAGTTGATCATTTGGCATAACCCAGTTGTTCTGAAATGTTTTTCTTGCATAATGACTTGCATCTTTCTGAGTTCTTCATCTTTTTACCATTTCACACACATTTACACACTCAAGACCTCTTGCTCTAGTCTGTCTTTTGTCACTCAAAGATATTAAAGTCTGGAAAGGAGATCCCAGAGCTGAAGGTATTCAAGCCTTTGTATGTCTTTGTGTTTCTCTGTACACTAACATCACAGCCTAAGAGCTCTTCAGCGCTCCACAAGGCCTCTACAGACTCCATGTGTGATCTCCTCTCCTCCTCTAACAACATGAGAAACACTTCAACAATTTTAAGAATAGACTCTTTTACAGAAATGATAAAGTACATCTACTCAGCACTTAGAAGGAAAATCATTAAGTAGTGAAAATGTTTTATTAGAACCCAACTTCATTAGTAATGAGGAAACTACTGCATCACTATTTGAATAAAAATATTCATATAGGTAGATTTCTTCTAAATATTTTAGATGTTCACAAATAAATGGAAGCAAGCATATAACTCTGTGTGTGTGTGTGTGTGTGTGTGTGTGTGTGTGTGTCTGGCTGCTTGTGGAAAGAGGGAGAGGAAGAGAGAGAATGAGAATTAATTAGTATAACTAAGTTCGTCATCAGAAGATCAATGGAGTTTGATAGATTCCCATCATGTTGACATCTTGGTTGGGACACCAAATCATGTAACTTATTTTTCAGATTTTTTTCAGAAAGCAATCTTGGCACATGTACAAGATTACATTAATTTTAAGAATGTGGCGTTGAGTGTTTGTAAGGATATTAGCTTTTTAATTCCAATAATATGTCATAATTTGTCCCCTCTTTGATAGTGTTGGGCTTACCATTTTTTACAAGTAATGGGACATAAAATGTTTTACATTTGCATTTCTTTATAAAATTGAGGCACTACATTTTGTATGTCACTAAATTCATAGGCAGGTTTCAGAGCAGCTCAGTATATGAACTTTAGAAAGAAAACTGAAGGATCCAGCATCCTAGCTCACTGCCACAGGCCACCAGATGAGACTCCCCCGTACACTTGAATGACCTCATTTTAATATTTAACCCCATCGGACAAACATTGGCACTTTTCTGGATTATGATAGAGCAACCGAGACAGATAAAGTGCTCATTTCTTCAAGGGGAGGGTGTTTAGTTTGAAAGGATAATACCCTATGGCGAGGTATGAGTGGAATCAGTAGCGTATTGTACTTCTAGGAAAATTTGATGGAGACATCCTTCGCCTGGAATAAACTTTATGTCCCTCATTCAGGGGAATTTTTTAATGGCTTTGCATTGAGCAAAAAAGATTTAGAGAATTTTTTTCTTTGTTTTAGGCTAGACACATGGTGCCTTTTAAAGGTAATATTTTTAAGATGACTGTTAGTCAATTGTTGAATCCTCAGCATCAGGCAAGGAAGACAAACAGTAATATCAGAGAAATCCTACCTGTGAGCATATTCTTTTAAGTCATTATTAAATAGACAGTACTATTCATGTCTCATCTTTGATCATGGATTCCAGACTAGAATCAGTTTCTCATGATCTGTTTTATTTTGCTTTTAATTTCCCTCTGTGTATTAGGAGTAACTCCCTTTGATGTTTATGTATGATCCTTTTCACAGCAGCAACCCAGCTCATAGATACTACCTTGCAACGGATCCAGTCACAGGAGATCTGTACGTTTCTGACACAAACACCCGCAGAATTTATCGCCCAAAGTCACTTACAGGGGCAAAAGACTTGACTAAAAATGCAGAAGTCGTCGCAGGAACCGGGGAGCAGTGCCTTCCGTTTGACGAGGCGAGATGTGGGGATGGAGGGAAGGCCGTGGAAGCCACACTCATGAGTCCCAAAGGTACTGCCAGTTGGCGATTTGAGGATTTCTTTTTATTTGAAAAAAAAAAAAAAGGTAGAAAATCCATTTAGTGCCTTCTCATGTTTAATGCTGAGTCTAACTTTTTACCTTTGACAGTGTTCTGAAAAGCTGTTTCACATCTAGGGTTTTTAAAAGCCATGTAGCATGAAACTGCTAGAATCCTAACTTGGTTTTACAGTAAATATTAGGTTCTTGGCATTCTTTATTATCATACCCTTTTTTCAGCTCTTCAAAGAATGAAGCAACTACTCTATATAATTCAGGTCACATCCTGTTAAACTTCAAGGAAGTATCCAAATTCTTTCATAGTCCTGGAATTTCTTTGTCATGAATGAGTCCCAGGCTTCTTTAAAAACCATCACTAAGCAACCCTGTGAGCCCTCACCCTCTTTGGACCTGTTCAACTTTTGTTTCTATGCCATGGGAAAAAATCCTTGCTGCGAGGAATTTTTGGAGGTAACAAGGGCTAAAAATTCTTCGTGATAAAGGCTTTTAAACCAGGCAGGACTGACTCCTTGCTCATGTATTATGCCACTCAATACAATGTTTCTGGTTTGGGGCCTTTATTTTTTTCATGATAGCTACTGACTATTATGTGAACAAGGACTGGAAAAAAGTATCTGTACTGAATTATTCATCATAGAAAATTTCATTGTAACAGGGTCAACAAAACACTAACCTTGACTTAGATCTATTTTTGTTAGAAGAATATGGTTGCTGTAAGTTAGCTGGAATGGAATTTGAAGCTGGTTCTATAATTTATAGACCACAACATTATATAATCATTATAATTTATATTTGGAACATACAGGTATTACCTGTGTGATTCATATACTCACAGGAGATTCTGACAAAATTGGATTATTTCCTTACTGAATCTTTTTCTTTTTTTTTTCTTTTTTTTTTTTTTTTTTTTTGTCACCCAGGCTGGAGTACAATGGCATGATCTCGGCTCACTGCAACCTCTGCCTCCCGGGTTCAAGCCATTCTTCTGCCTCAGCCTTCTGAATAGTTGGGACTACAGGCTCACGCTGCCACACCCAGTTATTTTTTTGTATTTTTTAGTAGAGACGGGGTTTCACCATATTGCCCAGGCTGGTCTCAAATACCTGAGCTCAGGCAGTCTGCCTGTCTCAGCCTCCCAAAGTGCTAGGATGGCAGGCGTGAGCCCCCATGTCCTGCCTCCTTACTGAATTTTTAATTTATTTGTATTATAAATACCTATGCTGGTTTTTTTCTAATGTGTTTGCAATCTGCAGCCCTACCTGCTACCTGTCACCGATGTCGTCACTGGGGTTAAATAATTGAGTTTAATAATGGGCCTAATAGTTAATCAAAAGTAACCATTTTTTAAAAAAGTACTAATACCTGCTTCTCTCAAATACAGGAATGGCAATTGATAAGAATGGATTAATCTACTTTGTTGATGGAACCATGATTAGGAAAGTTGACCAAAATGGAATCATATCAACTCTCCTGGGCTCTAACGATTTGACTTCAGCCAGACCTTTAACCTGTGACACCAGCATGCACATCAGCCAGGTGATCAACACTGAGCTGGCTCGTTTGTTTCTCCTCTGGGTGACTTGACTGATTCAGTCAGTAGACTGTGATGGCACCATAGGAAACTGCATGTATCATGTGTTGCAGTGGTTCTGATAGGGCAGTTCCATCTACATGTATCACAGGAGCTAATAAAAAGTTATTTTCTTGTGTCATTCTGCATTTGATGAATTCAGTGGGATACAGAACAGTTATCACTAAGAAATGCTAAGCATTTGTAATAAAATACCAGTAAAGTAGCAGCATGCAGATATTCTAAAAAGAACCAAACAGCTTAAATCTCTAATCTTTTGATTGCATGAGCTCCTTGAGTAGTAGAGAGAACCCACTATGATTAGTCCCAAGGGACTTATATTTAGAATTGGAAAGTTTACTGTTAGGCTGATTGAAAACACAATAGAACACGAATCTATTCATAACCTAGAAAGCCCCAACATTTGGTGGTTATTGCTGCCATAGGAACACGTGTGTTCATAACTCATTGGTATCTGTTGACTCACTACTTAGAGGCTTATTTGCTATTTGCCTATAACTAGCAAATCTTACTGTGGGCTGAATTTTAAAAGAAAGTGTTATTTCTTATATTTATCTTCATTCATTACTTTTTGTTTATTTTACTGAGGCCATTGAAAAAACTATTACAAAACAGTTTATCTCAGATTAATGCCAATTTCCCTGAATGGTCTAATTTACTCTTCTGGCGAATTAACTGTAGTGCAGTAACTGACTAACCAGGCCATTTCTTTTTTTGTTTAGGTACGTCTGGAATGGCCCACTGACCTAGCCATTAACCCTATGGATAACTCCATTTATGTCCTGGATAATAATGTAGTTTTACAGATCACTGAAAATCGTCAGGTTCGCATTGCTGCTGGGCGGCCCATGCACTGTCAGGTTCCTGGAGTGGAATATCCCGTGGGGAAGCACGCAGTGCAGACAACACTGGAATCAGCTACTGCCATTGCTGTGTCCTACAGTGGGGTCCTGTACATTACTGAAACTGATGAGAAGAAAATTAACCGGATAAGGCAGGTCACAACAGATGGGGAAATCTCCTTAGTGGCCGGAATACCTTCAGAGTGTGACTGCAAAAATGATGCCAACTGTGACTGTTACCAGAGTGGAGATGGCTATGCCAAGGATGCCAAACTCAATGCCCCATCCTCCCTGGCTGCTTCTCCAGATGGTACACTGTATATTGCAGATCTAGGGAATATCCGGATCCGGGCTGTGTCAAAGAATAAGCCTTTACTTAACTCTATGAACTTTTATGAAGTTGCATCTCCAACTGATCAAGAACTCTACATCTTTGACATCAATGGTACTCACCAATATACTGTAAGTTTAGTCACTGGTGATTACCTATACAATTTTAGCTACAGCAATGACAATGATATTACTGCTGTGACGGACAGCAATGGCAACACCCTTAGAATTAGACGGGACCCAAATCGCATGCCAGTTCGAGTGGTGTCTCCCGATAACCAAGTGATATGGTTGACGATAGGAACAAATGGATGTTTGAAAAGCATGACTGCTCAAGGACTAGAATTAGTTTTGTTTACTTACCATGGCAATAGTGGCCTTTTAGCCACTAAAAGCGATGAAACTGGATGGACAACTTTTTTTGAGTAAGTATATGAAAATTCTACTCTGATTATAAAATACTGTGATACAATAATATCATCTATAATAACAATATAATCTTAAGGGCTGGAGGATTCCATGTCTTTGAGAGCCTAGAGCTTCTATAGTTTTTGGATCCTGGCTGGGCATGGTGGCTCATTCCTGTAGTCTCAGCTCCTGGGGAGGCTGAGACGGGAGGATTGCTTGAGCCCAGGAGTTCGAGGCCACAGTGAGCTATGACTGTGCCACTGCAGTCCAGGCTGAGTGACAGAGCCAGAACGTATCTCTAAAGAAAAAAAAATTAGATTCCTCTTTCTGAGAAAGAAGACAAAATTGCAAGATACAAAGTTAGATGCAGGGCCTTGGAAAGGGGAGGGACCATGTGAGGGAGAAGCCCAAAGCTTAAGTTTCAGTTGGCTTCATGGTAAATTTACCTTTACTTAAGGATTAACATCTTGCTTCAAACAGACCTAGCATCTTAGCAGCAAACCTTCTGAGAAGCATCCTGCAGCTGTGGTTTGGGGCATAAAGCCTTTGGCTCTAGGTTTGCCCACCTGATAATGCTGGCTGTATCAGGAGCTTGCATTGAAGAAAAACTTCTGAAACATTTACAGTGAACTTTGCTGATTACATAAAAGGGCTTAAGTTCTTGTAATCAGTTACCGGAGAAACTACACTGTGCCTCAAAGAACCTTACAACTAAGTGAAGTCAGGAATTGCCATTTGTTGCCTGAAAGCATGTGAAGAGGTCGGAGGCTCATTCAGCCAGGGTGTTGCAATAGATAGCGTGGAGTGGTGGCCCGGGCACTGTGCTGTCTGAACAGTCACATCTCGGGAGTCACTGAGAGTGAAGGGAGAGTCAGCCGTTGTGTATGTTATGGCATGTATAAACGCGTTCTCAATTGCTTGTTCATTTGACTCAGCTGTGCAAGCCATGAGGTGAAATGAGATGTGCAGGGATGGCATGTTGACAAATGCAAAATAGTCTTTGAAATGAATCCTGAGTTCCTTAGTGTGATTTTCACCATGATATGCTGAAGCAAAAGTATTTCTTTCTGTAGGAGCACACCTCTAAAATTATAATAAAAGTCAGTAGAAAAAAATGACTCAATATACAAATACTTTCTGCACAACTTTTCTGGAATGTATCTTATACATAAAGCTTAGTTCTCCTGTAGCTTGAATTGCTTTTCTTTTTCGACAGATTCCCTTTTAATAAAATGAATGTTACCCAGCAGCATGATTTTGTCAGAGGAACAAACCTTTTCAATTGAATTACATTAAAATTCTGTGCTTAGCATTCCTTTTGCTCATTTTAGTATCGCAATAGGAAAGGAATAAATTGGAAGTTAATGGAAAGCACTTCCTTTGCACTGTTTTCAAAGTGATAGCAGGCTAGACTGCCAACGAGGCAAAAAAGAGCAGAGGAAAAGTGCTGCCATCAGATGAGACTGGGCAGGAGAGCTGCTCTGATTATAAGATCTTCAGGAGACAGTGGCGGCATTGGTAGGGTTTCAGTTTAGTTGAAAGCAGGGGAAACAGAGAGAAATAAGTTTTTAGTAGAGTCTACTACTCAGACCCTGCTCTCTGGGCCGTTTTTGAATGTGTCCTTACTCGTTCCCAGGAGTTCATCGTACGGGTTAGTGCGGACACTTGAACTTCCTGCAGTAGACACAGGGCTTTGCTTATGGTCTACAAATGCATTTTAATCAAGTTTGGAAAATTAGAGAAATGTCACTGGTGGCGCTAATGTGGGATAGTATAAACCAGTTTGGACTTTTTTACCTTTTAAAGAAATGATAGTGCAAAAAAGAAGATGCATTTCTCTATGAACACATAACCTCCAAGAATTTCAGACTTAGGAATCAGCAGACTGGCTGAAGTAGGGGTTAGGTTGGCAAGCCAATCTTGTTTATAATGGGAAAACAGTATTTTAAAGAATGAAAGGTTTTAATTAATTAAAACACATCAAAATCACGTTTTCACCGATACTGACTCATTACATTTCTTATTTAAAGTATATCTATTAAATCTTAGAGCTAGATAAATTGCTGTCAGGGCAACTAAACTATTCCAAAAAGCATTATTAAAATATCTTACCAAATATCACCCTCACAATTTTATATATATGATATATATAAAATTAACTTTTCTAATAAAATTAACAGAAATACTATTTTTAAAAACCAGTGTTTTGTTAATTTTCCTTATAAGCTGTCTACAGCAAAGACGACTAAAAAATGTCTAAGAAACCTTTATGCACTTTTCAAAATAATGTGTTAAAAAAGAGCACTTTAACCCAAGGAATTCAGAATTATCATGTCAGAATGACAGATGATCATTTTTTTCTTCCCATACATTCTTGTAATTTGGCTGTGAAAGAGCAAAGGCCCGGCCTCTCCTAAGGGTCGGAAACTTTAAAACACATTCAAAAGGAAATGCACAAAAAGAAAAGGGTGGGGGGAGGTGTCATCATCAGGCCGCCCCTGCAGCAGCCCTGTCTGTTCAGACACAGCAGCACGTATTGTCTGTGTAAGTTTGAGATTGTTAATGGGCAAACTCAGCCCCTGTCGCTACTCATCAGAGCCTTGACAACAGAGTTTCTGCTGTTTGTCTCCTGACCTGGTGGTGCGGTGGGATGTGAGCATCCTAATAGAGGCAGCGGGGGGCCTCTTGAGTCCCTGTCGGAATGCCTTTGTTTTTGTAGTTATTGGTGAACTGGCCTACTCCCAGAATATTAGTACGTATCTGTAATATTTCCCTTCATTTTTTAGAGTGCCACGCGTCTATGTGTCTACTTTAGACCTTACAAAGGGTAGCCAGTAAGTTCACAAAGAAGGGATTTGACAGGTTTGACAATGTCCGGAGTGTTACCAAAACCACAACGAGACTGTGAAAAAAAATTGCCACCCCCCCACTGAAAAACACCTGTTTTCTATGACTTTCATGACACCAGTCCCTTGAGCTCTGATAACATGCTCTATATTCATCTTCCTGCACAAATACCTTACACAGAAAAGTTAAACTTTTCAGCTCAAATTCCCATTTGTATATGGCCAGCTTTCTAACTAGCCTGGTGTTTAAAAAGCCTTGAGATTAAAGCTTTTGTAGGATAGAAACAGATGGAAGAAGATCTGGAATCAATAAATTTACCTACTGATAAAAATATACTTGTCATAGTTCCTTCCAAAGAAATTTTAAAAGAGGATTAGTTCCAATTACTTACCTTACATGTTTTTCTTTTATTTTTTTCTTGGTACAAACTTTAGTGTACCATTAACATGTCACAGTATTGGTATAAGTACAAAATGAAATGTAGAAGTATTTCATTAAATGCAAACTTTCATTGTCTTTGTGGCTCCCACCACTCCTAGAATGTTGCCGTGCATATAGAACTCTCCCAGTAGCTATTTGTTGAATTAAGAAATAGAAGAATAAATCAAAGATGTAGACAGGTCAGTGTTTCTTTGCCGAGAAGAGTCTGGTAGAACCAAAAGCTGGCATTTGCCAAGGCTCCACTGAGAGAATACCTATAAATGCTCTTTGGCGTTCTAAGTTAGTTCACACCTCCGTACCAATAGTGAATGTTGAAAATGTTAACATTAGCCATTTTTGTTACTGATTTTTAAAAATATTTACCCAAAATGGCATGTTTGCTCACTGTATTTTGCTTTATGAAATAAGGACTTCCTCAGTTGATCTTGTTAGTCCGATAATTAAACAAAAAAAAAACTTCCTGTTGATAGCACTTACTTCTGAAATGTTGGTGGTAAGCACAGAAAACTTATCCCATGCAAATACAGTTAAAGGATATTATTGTATCTGGTATCAGAAAGGATTCTAGGAGAAGAAAGCCTGATTCCTGATAAGTTTTTATCACCAGTAAAGTAGATAGGGTGATTCTTCAGGGTACACAGATGGGTTTCTTTAGCATGATAACTGTCAATTTGAAAACTAGAGATATCACCTGCTATTTGGCAGCAGTTTCTCTCCATGTTACTTGTAATTATTATGTCCCTATTGTGATTCATTAGAGAAGTGGCCAATATTTTTAGGCATGCTACTGGATGGTATGGTGGGAAGACTACATTAGGTATCAGATGGTTTCTAACTCAGCTTTGAAATCACTGAGTTAGACTAATATGTTTCATGAGCTAAATATTCATTACTGACTGAGTAAACCATCTTGGCTCTGACCTCCTGTTCCATTGACTTGCTGGCCCGTGGAAAGGACCCCAACTAGCTAACAGGGTCCCCTTGTGTGAAGACACCGTGTCTTCAGTTAGTATTAGGGACTGCTTCATGCTGCTCTTCATACCACTTTAAACAATGGCCACACACAATGATTCCTTAGCCAGAGTAATTCCAGGGAAACTAAAAAGATCTCACCTGCTAAATATTTATTATTTAAAAAGTGTATGCCCCAAAAGAAACCACGGTTCTTACACTCAAATGCACAAAGAAAGGAAATCCAGTGTGTTGAACTGGGGAATAGAATAAGTTATTTAATAGTAAATGGCATTTCACAGTTCTCTGCTTGCTTACCCACATCAAATACAAACCGTTTGGGCATATCTAGAGGCTCTTCTCTCTGGTTAAAGAAGACAACATGAAAAACTATGAATTCTGGCCGATATGTACATGCACACCAGCAGGTTAGTGACTTTTTTTTTAAATCTTGGGACTTTGAATATTTGGAGCTCTGTATTTGTGGAGCTGACTCTGTGATCTTTTGTGAGCTATATTCAGATTCACAGAGCAAATCAATGAGTTTCAGCTTTTACACATTTATGTAGGTATATATGGGTCTCCGGCTTCTCATTTGGGGGGTTTATTGTCCCTCATTCAAGCTTTGCAATTTCAGAATGAGCTTCTGAACCATTTCTTTTTAATGAACTTAACTCAGTGCCCATGGCAAACGCACGCCTCCCACTGACATCCGTTCTCACGCTGTAGGAGTGCCTCAGAGAAGGGATCCCCAAAGAGGAAAGACAGGCGGTGTGAACAGCGCATGTGCTACACCTAAGCCTATTTCAAGTTCAAAATTGTATACCAAAAGCACAAATAACGCAGGAAAACGCAATGATAATTATTCATTAATTAGAAAAGATATCATTAATTAGAAAAGATATGCCCATTCTTGTTGACACTGAATCCTGTTTAAACAGCCTGGCTGCGGTGCCATGCTGTGTTCTCCTTACAGAAGTGACCACGGTAATCGCTTCTAATGTTAGAAGAACTATAGAGGTATCAGCTGGGCGCGGTGGCTCACGCCTGTAATCCCAGCACTCTGGGAGGCTGAGGCGGGCGGATCACATGAGGTCAGGAGTTCGAGACCAGCCTGGCCAACATGGTGAAACCCTGTCTCTACTAGAAATATAAAAATTAGCCGGGCGTGGTGTCGCTCGCCCGTAATCGCAGCTACTCAGGAGGCTGAGGCACGAGAATCGCTTGAACCCAGGAGGCGGAGGTTGCAGTGAGCCAAGATCAGGCCACTGCACTCCAGCCTGGGTGAAAAGAGGGAGGCTCCATCTCAAAAAAAAAAAAAAAGAAGAAGAAGAAGAATTATACAGGTGTCTTCCACAGGACAAAACTGAGAGGATATCCTTTCCTTTGACAGGCATTTGCCATCCAGCCCTAAAAACTCAAACACTGAAACCATGCATCATTGTTATTTCTGCCAAAAACTGCATTAAAAACTGAGCAGCCCACTTTATAGATACACACACACTTATACACACACACTTACACACATACACACACTTATACACACACTCATCCACACACATAAAAATGGTGCTCAGCCACCTGCTTTATTTTCCTTTTCCTTTTTCTTTCTTCATGGAAGAAAACATTTAGGAGTTTAAGAATGATTTGTAAGAGATTTTATCAGCAGATCACTTAAAATCATGGGAAAATTGATAGAATTTTAAATATTTGATTTAGTAGAATAGTTTATTTCTATTTTTGCTGTTTTGTTTAATTGCTTAATAATTTTGCTTTAAATTATTAACCAAAACATGTATTTCCAGGGACATCAATAAAAAAAATGCATAGGCAAATTTCTAAAGTGGCTGCTGGACATTTCAAGCATTAACCTGAACACTATTAAGGCAATACTTTTATTAATACTTGATCTATTCCAGTTCCCTTCAGCAGTGTAGTTTTTAAAAACCATTAGTTCTGCCCAGGTTTCAAAGGAGACAAGGAACTGGGGAAATAGTACGTTATTCAGATTACTCAAAAAATTACACAAAAAATAAGTCAGATATTCTCAGTTCATCAGCTGTGTCCCTGGAGTGTGTTGATAGTTGCAAGGTTGAATTAACTCTTTCAGGGCGTTCCAGCTGGCAAATCAATGTTCCACATGTGCTAACTTGTTCCATAATGGCTCTAGAGTAAATGCAGCTTCCACAAGTGTCCAGTTTCCTCTTTAAACTCATTATGCAACTGTCTAGATTAGACAGATGATTTGATGGCCTCATATCCGTGTGCATCATCAGCTTCCCTTACACAGTGATTATCAGGTGATTTACCCTAACACTGAGCTGTGTACACCGCCATTTAAAATGATTGATAATAAAGCAAGAAGTGTACACATGGACGATGATTGCAAGAGAACATTTCATGTTTTACAATCACAGAACTGAAGATTGACAATTGGGTGTTTTCTAGAGACTTTCCAGCATCTGTGGCTCATTCCTCTGACATCAAAATAAAATCAATGCCAGCAGCTCTCACTCCTGGATTCTGTAACTCCTTAGCCTCCCAGGAAGGTGTTCAACACAGAGAAAGTCCTTGGCCTGTGTTTCAGGATCCTAGAGTGGTGTCAGAATATCTTGAGGCTGCAAATGCAGAACCAGCGTGGACACTGCACTACTCTTTGGAGCTCTGTCCAGGTTGGGGAAGGCAGTCTATGAAGGAGATAGGATGGTTGGGGATACGATCCACATGCTTCAAGTCACTCTAATCCCTCACTTAGCAACACTGTCCTTCCCCACCCCATCATCACCACTGCCACTTCTTGTAAACACACATACTGACACACTTCAAAAAAGATTTCCTAGACTTCAAGTTCATCCCAAAGTTTGGTGAATCTATGGTTCTTCAAGAGAGACCCCCACAACTTCTGAAAATATTGATGTAAAGAAATACTCCTTTGTAGAGCTTTCTAAAAACTACTTTTTGTTCTCTTTAAGTGTATTTTAAGAGTGTAGGTCTGATATAACTTTAGATTTTCCCATGACTGGGCTTTTTAATAAAAAACAGTGTATAAAAAGCAAAGGCTGAAAAACTTAGTGTATTTTAAAGTCGTTAATTGATTAAGCATTTAATGAATGTAAGTCAAGCATCAGCTAGAAGAAAGACCTCATTCTGTTTCAAACTCTAGAAAAGAAAAGATGGGGCTGGGCACAGTGGCTCATGCCTGTAATCCCAGCACTTTGGGAGGCCGAGGTGGGCGGATCACGAGGTCAGGAGATCGAGATCATCCTGGCTAACACGGTGAAACCCCGTCTCTACTAAAAATACAAAAAATCAGCCGGGCGTGGTGGCAGGCGCCTGTAGTCCCAGCTACTCGGGAGGCTGAGACAAGAGAATGGCCTGAACCCAGGAGGTGGAGCTTGCAGTGAGCCAAGATCATGCCACTGCACTCCAGCCTGGGCAACAGAGCGAGACTCTGTCTCAAAAAAAAAAAAAAAGAAAGAAAGAAACGATGGAACCAAGTTCTAATAAAGGCAAGCATAAGCCTTGCCAAAATTAGAAGAAAGTACTGATTTATAGAGGATGATGTTTTTAAGCTAGGTCAGTTAGCGTTATAGTAATAAAAGAAAGGTTACAGGAATGTTATATCTGGAGGAGCACAATGTGAGTATCTAAATGCATCCAACTATTCCTAGAGAAGTCAAAAAATATTCAGGATGACTAAACCTCAAACCTTTAAACCCTCAAGGAAGGTCAGAATGGGTTTATGCAGTGGTTATTTATAATTTAGAGCTAGTGAGAAAGGTTATGCCCAGGAATTTATCTTCATGTTCATATCTGTGTATGCATATCCAATGAAAGATTAGTTCATTCACCCATTACTAATTTAATAAAGATTTCTAGTTTTTTCACTTAATTTTTAAAGTGTACCTCATTCTCCTTAACACAACAATTAACCACAAGCATAGTTAATCCCGTATGGGACTGGTCCAGGCAACATGAGCCTCTGAGAGGCACCGTTTCCAAAAGCAGCTATGCCACCTAAAAGAAAATGAAAGCCTTTTCCGTGCTACATTGCAAAAGCAAACAGATTGACAAATTATTAAATTATTTCAAGACTCTTAGGCTTTGATAAGGTGGGAAGTTTTCTGTGCTTTTTGATCATCAGGCATTTCCTATTTAGCCCCTAATTTCCTGGTTTTCATTTATTCACTCATGCGCTCATTCATTCAATAGGAATTTATTATGTGCCAGGTACTGGCCTTAGGTGCTGGAGAATGCAGAGCTAGATGACATTCCCTGCTTTCAAGGAGCTCAGAGTCCAGTGGGAGAGAAAGACAAGTAAACAGTGATAAGAAGGGTAAGTGCTAAGATAGTTGTTCGACAGGCCGTGCAAGTACAGAGGAAAAGCATCTAAATCCGATTGAGAATTGGGGACAGGATGTGGCAAGAAAAACTTACCAAGGGAGGTAATTTTTAAGATCAGTGTTGCAAGTTGTGAATAAAGGCTACCCAGAAGACAGAGAAAGAGACTTCTAGGCCAGAGGAAAGCATTTACCCAGGAGCAGAACGTGCCAGGCTTTGGAAAGAACACACAGCTCAGAATGACAGGAGCATCGAATGTGTGTGGGGAGGAGGGAGATGAAACCAGGGAAGGAGATGCTGCCTCTGCCCAAGCAGAGCTTGCACCGCTAAGAGCTGGACTGTGGTGGATCTTCCCTCCGGGGTAGGCGGATCTCTATTCAAGGAGTTTAACGGGGACAGCAACACAGCCAGTCTGGTGACAATGTAAGGATAGATTTAAGGTAAAAAAGTAGGTTAGGAAAGGAAAGTTAGGAGGCAGTTTAGGTCAGTCAGCTCATTAGGAAATGAAATGTAACTTGCTGTCTGAATGTAAGAGGTAAGGGAGAAAGGGGATCAAGGATGAGTTTCTGTTTTCCCAACTTAGGTGACTAGCGGATATGGAGATACAGGGAAGAATTGTGCATTGATCAACAAAAGATGAGTTCAGATTTGTAAATTATGACTTTGAGAGTACCGTAGCACAGTCTAGCATGTGATTAAAAAAAAAAAATGTCTGATTGGAACTTAGGAGAGGACAGTTCCAAATATGTGGACACGAGAGCTATTGAGAGAGCCGAAGCTATGAGCGTGAATCACATCATATTGAAAGGGAGCGTAGAAGATCTGGGTACAAGTGGAAAAAAAAGGTGTAAATATGTGAGTTTACAGACTGGAGTTTCCTGTGGCTTCATAATAAAAGACAACAACTGTGTTAATACTCAAGGATCCACTTTCTCCTGCTGGATGCTCTGTCCCTCATTTTTTGAAATCTTCCAATCTGTATCTTCCCTTGTATTTTCAATCACTTTCTGTATTTGATCTTCTTTCTTTGCTCCGTTTTGCTCCTTAACTGCCCAAATGTGGTCATTCCATTGCCTCCCCTTACTTCTTGCACTTTGCACAATGTTCATGTTCTCTCTTAAAGCTTGTGAGTAGGTAACATCTTAGTCTCCATATTGTCTCATCTTAGACTCTTTTTCCTTCCCCTTCCTCTTTACTCACCTCCGTTTTCCAAGTCGTTGACACTCATAAGATGAAACTAGAAACCTGGGTTCCCGTCCCGATTGTGTTGCTTACTCCTAACTGCATGACTGGGAGAGTCAGAGCACCTCTCTGGATTTTCTTGTCCTCACCTGTAACATAAAAGACTCCTTAGTAATTAAAAATCACTTCCTATTCAAAAGAAAATATGTGATTCTACCATTTCTTTCCACCTTCTTATAGGCCCCTATCAAGGTGTATTCCAAAAGAAACAGCACTTGACAAAAATTACCATGTTCCCTCTGCTAAAACAGTTATGCATATTGCATCTCAGTCACACTAGTATCTTATGTGTTAATGTTGGTGGTAGAAATAGCAATTTATAGTAAATAAATAGAATTTTCTCTTTCCAAATGGGCACCTACTTTTTAAAAATCTTTCCCACTTACTAGAAGCTTCCCACAGCCCTCCTTGTCCTCGCTCACTGCCAGGGTGTGGGTCTATGTACGGCTGAACAAGCACCAGGATACAAGGAGAACAAAAGAGAAGGAGGAGTTTTTCCTCTGAGCACTTCCAGACCCATGGAATAAATCCAGGAGGATGAGGGCATGCACAGTTCTGCTTTACAGATTCTTTGGAGCAAAAATTTTCCTTGCCATCAGCCGTCTAGGAGGTCTCCATTTCAAGAACGGATTGCTAAACAAATAAGCGTATCCTACCCATGTCAGCCTTCCTCACTCAATAAACAATTTAAAAAAGAAAAAAAAAAAAAGACTGGCTTAAACATGATTCTTCTCTTAATGATGGCTAACCCAGAATCCTTCGAATCCCTACGGGAACTAATTCTGGAATGCCCTGACTTGGATGCCTTTGTCTCAAGGCCTGCGAATTTCAGCGCTGAGCGTTACCACTTTGTCAGTTCTCCATGATGTGGTAATGACTATGAAAGGAAAGAGGCATTGGGTCACTATTTTTGAATTTGATCCTTGAATAAAATGTCATTTCTGTGACCATCTATCACTATGCTCAGTGTTCAAAAGGGCTGGACCAGAGAGGAGTGGGGGAGGCTCTGCCCTTGTCTACATGCCTCTGAACTCATGTTAGCTGGGGTGTTTGAAAAAAAAAAAAAAAAGAATAGCAGCTTGACTGCAGACTGCTACCCTTTCTGGTTTTATGGAGCAAAGCGCGGGTCAGAGTTCACCCCATCAGCCAGACCTCCTAATTAAATGCAGCAGCAACAAAGAAATCCACATTGGGGTTACCCACCCCCACCCCATACAATTCTCACCCCTTTCTCATCAGGACCCCCTTAGCCCCGAGACCAGACTCACGTAAAGTAATACTGTCTTTTTCTTCTTTCGCATTTTCCCTACCATTTTTGATGACAGGTAGGTAGCAGGCAGTGGAGAATCAGGTAGTGCCATGATGTGGCGTAGGCGACTGCTCTACTTCCCTTGGTGATAGAAGCATTTTCTATCCAGAACCTGATTTTTGAGGATTTCTTACTACCTTGCTACAAATTACGATTTGTCTATGAGATAATGGTTAAAATACATAAACCACAGGTTCCTTCTCAGAAGACTTACATGTAAAATCTTTTGATGTTGCTGTCGCAAATCACATTATTGCCATTAAGATTCCGCATCAGCCCGCCGTTCCACGTTCGCTGTTTGTGCACATGTCCCTCCTCAGGAAGGAGGATCCAGGAGTGATTTATGCCTACATGCTTAGTCATGACAGGGTTAGTCATTGTGTTCCACTTTACCTCAACAACAGATAAGAGGCTGTTACAAATTAGCGTTGTGGGAAAAGCACTGTGGTCACTGGTGACAAGATGGAGGGATTGTTTGTTTTTGTTGTTGTTGGCTGTTAAACTATGGAAGGAAATTTGAACCTAAGCAACTCTATTAGATTCTCCCTCTGTGTAAAGTGTGTGTGTGTGTGTTTGTGGGGGTGTGTGTGTGTATTATACACACACGTACACTACACATACTACATATACACATCACACACATATACATTATAGTGAGAGTGGGAGAAAGATGGGTTAATTAAGTCCTTCATGTGAGTTCTTACTGGGATCCAAGTCTGAAAGCAAACCCATGGAACCCACTAAGCAGCTCTGAAAGCAGGCTAGTTCTGGGATGGCCCTGAGGAAGATCCCGGGGAAGACCCACTCATAAGGAAACTTGAACATTTATCCCATCTGGAGGCTTTCTGAATGAGCCCAAACCAATATCTGCTGCTGTCTTGCCTGCCCAGAACAGGCTTGGTTTTGACCAGAGAAAGCAGTCACATTTCACTGCCTCTCATTCCGGCTTCCCTAGGTGAAAATGACAGAGGTGTGGGGAGGGCATTGCCGCCAGTATATATGTAACGACATAGGCTGGTCTCGTCTTTGAGTCAGGCCACCTCAGGGTCAGGCTGAATTCCGGACCAACACTCCACAGAAGGGACAAAGAGCACGTCACTCCACAGACTAGCCTGCCCCCAGAGTTAGAATGACTTCTCTGCCCCGGCGTAGGCGCTGCTCTAAAGCTGTGCTCTCATTGACACATATTTTTCTCAAAAGCAGAAGATAATTTTAAAAACATAACCTTTGGTTAAAGAAGCCATTTTATGGGGAAGACGATAAATATTCCCGTTGTCAAGTTGTAAAGAAAGTTTTCGAGAACTGCAAATGGTTTCCACGTGAATAAATTTGCAGTATCAATAGGCTGTTGATATTGGGTTGGTAACAGTCCAAATCAGTTGATTTTACTCTCTGTTGAGCATCTACTGAAGATGTTTAAGTAGAAAGGTATTATAATCATGGTGTTTCAAAAGATTGATTTGGTATCAGTGCATATGGGAAGAGGCAGATAGACCCATTTTAAAAGTCTAGGGCAGCTCTGGGAATAGAAAGATAAATATCTGAGAGACATTACCAAGCAAAAGGAAAACGTTAGGAGCTTCACATCTGCAAGGGGCAGAGAGAAGGAAAATGTCATGTCAGGTTGAATGTAGCATTCTCAGCTGAGAATGACTGAGGCTGCTATTCTCTGAGGCGTTTGTCGATAATCCCATTACTTAGGAAACTTAAAAATATACCACAAAAACTAAAACAGCAAGTCTAGGCAAACATGCAATCCAAATTAAAGACGAACAAGTAGATAAACCTCAGATAAGGGCATCCCATCAGTGAAAGCGCGGTAGGTCACGGAGAGCCTGAGGACGTCTGTCCTTTCCAGCGAGAGTCCTTTGTAAAGGGGGGCCAGGCAGGAGCAGGATGGCATGTGCTGTGTGTTATGAATTTGAAACCATGAGGCTAAGGCCAGAGGAATGCAATGGAGGGCATGAAGTTGATGTACTATTCAAATTCCCTGGAGCCTATTGCATTGTACATTCAAAAAGCTAATAAAAGAAAACTGCCTCTCAAATCTACAAGCTGGGCAGGGTTAGTTCACCACTAAGGCCAAGCAACATTCAATTGAGCCACACAGTTGCAAATAAGCAGAGAATCTGCCCAGAGGCATATCTAGTAGTTGGAAAGGGCTTTTGAAGACCTGGAGTCAGAGCGATTCAGAGGCTAGGTGGCCATTCGTTGGTGCACTGGTTTCCCTTCGCCAAGGTAAAGAAGAGTTAGCCTGATGCTTATGGGAGCACCTGCTAGTCGTCTTGGAAGACTTACTTTCTTTCACTCCCTTAGTCAGAGTCCCCGGGTCGCTTTTTTAATGTCTTTCCTTTGTCTTGTTTTCATTTCTGTTGACATAGGTGCTAATCTGTGAAAAAGTTTTTACTCATCCACACTGAAAGGAAAAAAAAAATGATGTGGAGAATGTTTTAGAAAGCTTTATTCATTGCTTTTAAAGAACAGTCCTAGGCCGGGCGCGGTGGCTCGTGCCTATAATCCCAGCACTTTGGGAGGCCGAGGCGGGTGGATCACGAGGTAGGGAGTTTGAGACCAGCCTGGCCAAGATGGTGAAACCCGTCTCTACTAAAAATACAAAAACGAAAAAAACTTACCACAGTGGTGGGCGCCTGTAATCCCAGTTACTCTGGAAGCTGAGGCAGGAGAATCACTTAAACCTTGGAGGCAGAGGTTGCAGTGAGCCAAGATCGTGCCACTGCACTCTAGCCTGGGCAACAGCACAAGACTCTGTCTCAAAAAAAATAAATAAATATATACGTAAATAAAGAACAGTCCTTTTGGCCGGGTGTGGTGGCTCCCTCCTGTAATCGCAATACTTTGGGAGGCCAAGGCGGGTGGATCACCTGAGGTCAGGAGTTTAAGACTAGCCTGACCAATATGGCGAAATCCCTTATCTACTAAAAATACAAAATGACCTGGGCGTGGTGGCGGGGGCCTGTAATCCCAGCTACTTGGGAGGCTGAGGGAAGAGGATTGCTTGGACCCGAGAGGCAGAGGTTGCAGTGAGCCGAGTGTCACTGCATTCCACCCTGGGCAACAGAGTGAGACTTGTCTCACAAAAAATAATAATAATAATAATAATAATAAACAGTTCTTTTGAAAGTACTCACCCTGAAGGTAGGTCCCGCCTCTCTGTGATATGTTTAAATGGCCTTATTTATGAAACGATGGGAGTAACAGGTAGTAGTTTTTAATTTAAAAACCCTGTGTTGATCCCTGATTTTTTTTCGTGGTTTGCAAAATTGGCAAGTCAGGGAGCCACTCTCACCCCCACCTTAGGTTCCTCATGAAAACCTCGCTTTCTTTAAACCTTCTTCAGCACCTCATGTTCTCCAGTGAGGAGATCCACCCAAGGCTCCCTTCCAGTATGACTCTGTGCTGCCTACTGTGCCTCAGCCGGGCCCCTGCACCCCCTGACACCTTCCTCCGCAGCCCTCCTAGCCCCACCCGGGCCCCCCGCCGACTGCCTGATCCCACGTCTGTTCTGGGGCCTGGCCTGGTCCCCACCTGGGTGCAGCTCTTCCCCAGCTAAGCCAGCATGAACACATCTCCCCTTCTGCTCACTCTGGTGAACGGTAGCCTCACAGGACCCTCATTTTTCATAGTTAAATTGTCACGTATGTGACCTCTGCTCACCCAGACTTCTCTTTGTTTTCACAATATCCTCATACTTCAGCTCGCACAGAAAGGCTGTTCTGAAACTGTTGGGTGCCGGGTTACATAGGAGCTCTGAGGACCCTGACACCGGAGTAGCCTTCCTTGTGCAAACACTTCAGCCCTGTTAGTGCCTGCACTTAGGTTCAACTACTCCTTGGAAGGCACAAATTCAGAACTTCCAGGGCTAACCTGTTAAGCTGGGTCACTAAGATCCCAGCTTAACCCTCTGTCATTCTAACTGTACTACCTGCAAAGGTTACTTGTATATTTATTTCCCAAAGAACCAAAGGCTAATAGGTGAGAGTCTGAACGCTCGGCTTCCTGGGCTGTATCTCCCTGTGCGCAGGGTCCTGTGATACAGAATGCCTGCCCAGCAGGGAACGGAACGTGTGGCAAAGCCAATGAAATAGCAAAGTTAGAGGTTGCAGAAATGCTTTCTACAGGAGAAAGGTGAAGTCTCTGCTTCAGATTGAATGAGGCTAGAAAATATAAACCAGCAAAAGGGTCAAAAAAGGGCAGAGGAGAATGAATCAGCAAGCTGCTTGCAGGCGGTGCCATCTATATACAGCCAGAGTTCCCAGCTTTAAATCAGGCACTGTGATCTGCAGGAGGGCTAACGGGCCTGGGGTCAGCTGCACAAAAGTTCCAGTGACGGTCCAGTCAAGAGACAGAGTGAGAGCCAGATCAAGTCAGCTACCCGCCTCATATTTTCATTTTCCATCTCCGAAAGGGGGGAAAATAGTACAATACAGAATTCTCCTGTGTAGAGGCATTCAAAAGAGCGTTATTTTTTTTAACCCAATAGCACGTTCTTCACATCATACTATGAGATGTGTAATGTGCTGCAAGACTTATACCAAATGTAACGACAGAACTTTAGGCTGGTTTTGTCAATAATTCTGTAACTCTGCGCTGCTGGCTCCATAAATAAACCAGTGCATGTTTGTTTCTTCAAGAGCAGTAATTTCTTCAAAAAAGTGATGACAGCAATAAACTCTGTTGGATTTCTTTCATTTATGCCTTCCTTTGCTAGGGGCATTTGGGTTGGCAGGGAGGACATCTTCAGCTCTGCCTTTTGTGAGTCTGAACAATGATTGCACTTAATGGTGCATTTGCTTCCTCTGCGTCTCCATCCCTGGCTTCTCCCTCCTGAGTGCCCGTTCCTGCCGCTGGCTGAGCAGCGTGGCAGGTTGTCAGATCACGTCAGTCAAACCCATGATCTGACCGATACTGTCCCCACGGAATTAATAGGATCAGTTCATCACCTGGCACTGAACAGACCTCTGTCCCTCACCTTCCTCCTCTCTTTCTTCCCTCTTTCTACTATAACATTGTCCTGACGGAGTCTTCTCTGTCTTTTTCACCTAGAATCTTCTCCTAATGACCAATCACATTTTTCAAAATGAATGTTTCACTAAAAACTCCCTATTTCATAAACAAGTGAAATTGGAAAAAAAAAAAAGGAAAGAAAAAAAACACTTCTCTATCCCTTTATTCCAAAATATCACCTAAGTACCTTTTTTACACCTCACTCCTGTGTTGCCCCATGTTTTCACCTATGATTATGATCCCCTGTCACTCTGTTCCTCCCCTGGTAACCTGTCTTTCTCTAACAGTGTTGTTTCTCTGTTAGTTCTGTGTCTGGGCTTATTTTAAGTAGGATGTTGATTCAGGTCTCCATCTCACTGGGAACTTTCAGTTAGTGAAGGAGTCTTAGAATCAATCTGAAATCCTTTAGTGTATTGTGGTCCCCAGGAAACCCCTAATGTCTCATCCAGAATTTTGCATTTTTTTTTCTTTCTTCAGACGACACTGTCATTTTTGAAATTTTCTCTGGTGCTGCCACAAATATAAAAGTCACAGAAATTCAATTCTTCAGTCAAATGTTGCTTCTGTGATGCATATTTATGAGCACAGAACAGCTTTTAAAAATGTATTTTAACACTCAAATTATAAGTTCCTCTTGTATTTGTCTGCTAAAAAGAGTAAGCGTGTAATAAAAAACAAATAATCATTAAATGTCAGGAAAGATTGCATCTCATTTCAGTGAACACAGTAAATCGTCATGCAAGATATCCCCCATTCTTGCAATATCACTGTAGACAAAATGGGTTATCATCACCACTGCCAGCATTCAAGCTCTAATTTACCATTATGAAGTATGTCAATCACTGAGAAATAGTCTTTAAAAGGTTCTTACTTTATTAATTTGTTGAGGATGTTTGAAGATACTAAAAGGATTTTTTACATATGCAAATACATACATGCACGTAAACATACTGTACTGTACTGCCACCGAGGGAGTAAGTCAGTAAATCTTTAAGAACCGATGTAACAGTGAATTAAATCTACTCTGTAGAAAATATGAAGGAATACTAAGGAATTTAATATCAGCAAACATGTTCCCTTTGAAACAGCAAATTAGATGTGCAGGAGGATTTTGATCACACTTCAAAGAATCATGTGTTGAGATGGAGAGCTGGTCTGTTTACTCGTGTTCTCACCGGTGAGGTTTTTCTATGTTAAACAGGTTTTTGATTACTTCAAAGCATGTTTGAAGTCCTCACTCTGCATAGCTCACTCACAAAGACAAATACTCCTCCAAATTTGTGCAACTCATATTGCTACACATTGCATTTATAAGTCAGAAGAAACTGCAGTTTCCTATTTAACACCAAGTTAATGCCCCTTGTATTTAGCTATGACAGTGAAGGTCGTCTGACAAACGTCACGTTTCCCACTGGAGTGGTCACAAACCTGCATGGGGACATGGACAAGGCCATCACAGTGGACATCGAGTCATCTAGTCGAGAAGAAGATGTCAGCATCACTTCAAATCTGTCCTCGATCGATTCTTTCTACACCATGGTTCAAGGTAAACATGAAAGCATCATTGTAAAGGAATCGTTTTAAAGTACCACCAGCACCCACATAGGATGTGCCAACACCCAGTTTCCAAGATGACCCAGAAAAGGGAAGGTGAAAATATAAACCTCTGGAAATATTGGCGACGTAATCTACAGTGTATATGTAATATTTATTTACTTATATAGACATATTTTCAAACCACATATAAAATAATCTCTCAACCTTGGAATACTGTCTATTTCCATTCCCATGTATTAAAACAACTTCATTCCAGCCCTTCACATGCATCCTCAGACAATTTTTGCATCACCTAAGAGTTTTCCAGAGCAGGTCTTCTGACCACCATCTCAGTACAGTAGTTTGAGACATAGCACTTTTTGAATCCATATATGATGCAGTATTTTAATCAGCATATCATGGAAATTTTAAACCAAATTACAACTACACATTCATGTAATGCCTGGAATGTCCTTTTTTCATTCCATCTATAGTCATCTGGATGCCATATCTCCATAAAGGACCCTCCTTGCCATATTCCTTTCTAAATTTGAAAAAACCTGTCTACAATGACATTTGTAATTGTGAGTTCACAACTCTAAGAATAATTAGTAAATCTATATTCAACTTTAGACTCATTTTTTTTACCTGTTCCATGAAGTAATCTCTGTAACCATCTAAAACTGCTATTTCTAGAAATCATTTCTTCCCCAAATGATCCTATATTATTTAAAAATTTTAAACTGAGGCAGTAGTCTACAATATGAGCTTTTTTGTATAAAATATAAAATGTCTTCCTTTACTGAAGTCAATTTCAGAGGGAACATTGCTTTCTATTTTTGGTATTCAAGGTATAGATATTAATCCTTTCAAAGGATCTTTGACAGGAGATGCAGGGATTGGGTGCAAGGGAGGGAAGTCTTCCAAGACCTTGGAGGTGTATACACCACCCTCCTGAGAGACCACATATGTGCCTCTTTACAAAATATTTATTTAGTGCACATCCCATGGAGGCTGAGCTCTCATTTCATCAGGCAAATGAGAAAAAGAAGTCTATTAAACTGGAGAAGGACTTCAAATTCCCCTAAAGTTTGCCTTTAATATTTAGCCAAACCTCTGACAGCATGAAATGCCAGGGATCAAAGTTGTCAAAGTTTTGTTTCTTTTTTTTTTTTTTTTTTTTACACAATCATCTATTTTATTTGAAAACATGTCTACACTGCATTAAGCACCAACACAGGTGTGACCAAGAAACCCACAGTCCTGTCCCCACAGGCACTGGGTCCAGTGTATGACTTGGGATGGACTGTTATTTTTCACAGTGAGGGGGGAAGAAAGGATAGGAAAGAAAAGATGGCCATTATCCCAACTCCTGTTGAGGAATCTGAACAATGAAAGTGAAAGTTATTTCAACTCATCCGACTCTTCTCATTCCCCTTCTCTCAATCAGAAATTTAGATCCCATCAAACGGGCACAACCGGCCAAGTATTTAATCCATATCTAATAGTTCATGTTTTGTGCTTCTCGTTCTTTAGATCAGTTAAGAAACAGCTACCAGATTGGTTACGATGGCTCCCTTAGAATTATCTACGCCAGCGGCCTGGACTCACACTACCAAACAGAGCCGCACGTTCTGGCCGGCACCGCTAATCCAACTGTCGCCAAAAGAAACATGACTCTGCCTGGTGAGAACGGCCAAAACTTGGTGGAGTGGAGATTCCGAAAAGAGCAAGCCCAAGGAAAAGTTAACGTCTTTGGTCGAAAGCTCAGGGTACGTACATGTCGTAGAGCAGGAGATAGCGGCAGCCCTCTGATTTGTGCAGATGACCCTGAGGGCAGGCTGCGTCTCCTGCTCACCCCGCTATGTCTACACTGAGTATGAGCACCACGCTCAGTGTGGTTCCAGTCCCACGTGGGCCTGTTCTGGCAGGTGCAGCTGGGGAGGCTGGAGGGAGGTCAGGTCGTGAGAGGGCTAAGAAAAAGCAGTAGGACACTAGAGAGAAAAGGAGACCGGGAGTGAAGGTAAAGCAATGGCCATGAAAACCAGCTCTAGACATCTTCCAGGTCACTTTCATAGGGCCGTGGTCCATTCCCAAAGTGGACTCCAGCTGCTGCTCTTCGTTCTGCTGAGCCCCAGACGCTGCTGCCACCTGCATCCCCTTTTGCTGCCTCTACTCACTGCTGCTTCCCAGGGCCCTGGGCCTTGGGCCACTGAAAACACAAGGCTAGTTCACAGGCCTCCCTTGCTCAGCTGTCCTGAAGCAGGGGTCACATGCACGCATGCACACAGCGTCACACCTGTTCTCAATGCAGGACTTCATCAAAAGACACGAAGGCATGGATGACCGCTGTGCCCCGCACTCTGCACACCAAAGACACAGCACCTAACTAGAGTTCAAAAAAATTCGGTTCCAGATGAGGCTCTACTTTTTGCTAATAGTAAACCTTATGGGAGAATCAGAACATCTCTGAATCTGTTTCCTTATCTGTATCATGATATCTATATTATGATATAGATTATACATATCTAAATACCATAACAAGATAAGACTATAGAGAGAGAGAGAGAGAGCGCGCAATATTGCAGATAAATGAAATTTACCCTATACTACCTCTGTTTTACACCGTTGTTGTAAGAATCAGATGAGATAATGTGAAAGTACTTTGAAAACAGGCTGGGCGCGATGGCTCATGCCTATAATCCCAGCACTTTGGGAGGCCAAGGTAGGCGGATCACTTGAGGTCAGGAGTTCGATACCAGCCTGGGCAACATGGTGAAACCCTGTCTCTACTAAAAATACAAAGATCAGCCAGGCATGGTGGTGGGTGCCTGTAATCCCAGCTTCTCAGGAGGCTGAGGCAGGAGGATCGCTTGAACCCATGAGGCAGAGGTTGCAGTGAGTCGAGATCATGCCACTGCACTCCAGCCTGGGAGACAGAGCAAGATTCTGTCTCAAAAAGAAAAAAAAAAACAAGAAAAGAAAAGGCATGGTTATATATTCCCTGACCCACACCCAGATAGCCTCTTCTACTCACACACCAGATGGATAGGAAAGGGCTGTTGAGCTTGCTGGATAGTAAAATTTCACTGGCAAGAGGGAGGAGTGGGAAATACTTTGTCCGGAAACTGACCACATAACATATTGCCTGCTGTTCTTGGAGACAAGTTGTAAGTAAGTGTGCACTTTTTTTCTTTGTAATACTGCTTTGCAAGACATAAAAAGAACTTAGGAAGATGAGAGGGAAAGAGAGGAAACCCAATCTGAAGTCCCTGGTTCTCTGCCTAATCCTAAATGAAGAAAACGCCTCACTTGAGGAAGGAAGAGCCCAGTGCCCACAGGCATGGGTGTTACTTTCTTTCTAAATGGCAGAGCCACAATGCCTCAGCAAGACGTTTTAGAAAATACACTATTTTAAATGGCCTGTGCCATCCCACCGAAAGGAGATCTCCAGCTGATCTGTTTGATTGCTCTCGGAGAGACAATGCCAGTATCACAGGGGAGGGTTTCTTACTTTCAAGATAAGATTGGATGTGCCAGCTCTGACTGCTAATTTCATTCCTCTGTGGATTCTGAGAGAGAAATTCTAGGGAGAAAGTGATGATATGAAAATCTGGTTTAAGGACTGAGCCTGGAGTCTGCCAAAGTAGAAAAGAGGGGAGAGAAGAGAAAGACCTGAGCCCACCAAGACAGTGAGAATCAGCCCAAAGAGCCACCCGTTTCCCTTCCACTCTTGCCTGAGACACAGGATGCCTCCTCTCTTACGTTGCATTATTTCCTAGCAGAAAATTCTGTTCATTTTTAAGTTGTGGACCTAAATTTAGCTATGTGCCTGTCACATGGTGGGCACTCAAATATTTATCCAATAAATGAAAGAATGAGGAAAGCCAGCCTTACAATATGAATTCTCTCTAAAATTCATATTGCCATTGCATCTAGATCTTCCCAAGAGAGGGGCTATGTGAACAGCACATCCTTGCAAATGTTTGACTGCTATAAACCTAACACTAGAAATAACAGGTTAAATGGAAATAATAGAGATATCATTCTCTCTGTCTATACTGTGTGTGTGTGTGTGTGTGTGTGTGTGTGTTTCCTGTTTCTTTTGTTTGAGATGGAGTCTCCGTTTGTCACCCCTGGAATGCAGTGGCATGATCTTGGCTTACTGCAACCTCGTCTCCCGGGTTCCAGCGATTCTCATACCTCAGCCCACCAAGTAGCTAGGACTACAGACACACGCCACCATGCCCGGCTAATTTTTGTATTTTTAGTAGAGATGGGGTTTTACCATGTTTTGGCCAGGCTGGTCTTGAACTCGGGACTTCAAGTAATCTGCCCGCCTCGGCCTCCCAAAGTGCTGGGATTACAGTCATGAGCCACCACACCTAGCCATATATATATATAAGTTTAAAAAGTAAAAAAGGCAGGGAGTAGAAATGGAAAAATCATATAAGAAACCAGCAACGTGAAAAGCATTTCTGTGAAACAGTGCATTAAGGGACAGGCTGGACACAGCAGAAAATAACAAGCACAAGAGACTGTGATAGAGATGTAAGGAAGCAGAAGACACAACTATTCTGTACTTACTTGTTTGTAGCTCATTTTTTTAAAAAAAGACACATAGATAGCAGTTGCTTATCTGTGCCTTATAATATTTGGTAAATATTCCTAGGTTTTATCACTGCTGGATTGTAGAACCAGCCTTCAATCAATTACAAAAAAAAATTGTCATGGTGTTCTAATATTAAAATTCATCTCCTAAAGCTGCCCAGATTCAGAAGCTTAGAGAAAAAAAAATTGTAGTGAATCATTTTTAAAAAGAAAATCTCAAAATTTGAAAGCCAAACATGTGTTTAAAGGCATGCATAAATATGATAGCATATTTAAATCTCATTATGCCAGTCACATTTGGTAGTGGCCTATTTCTCACTTTAATCTGAGCGGCACAGCCTAGCGTGGGACTGCACAATGCACTTGGCACCTGCTGACGGAGCAGACACACAAAACAACCTGTAGCAAGTTGATGCTCTAACGGGGACACAAGAGAGTCTTGATATCGTCACCCAGTGTACTGGGAAACGAGCCTGCCCTTCCTCACTTCCCCCCATGACATCTTGGATAAATCAGTGTAATCCCCCCTGCTAGCGTCACTCCCTGGGAAAAGTGTGTTGCGTCATGTTCTTTTCAAGCATATTCCAGAGGGAAGATTATAGCTGCCCGCTCCCAACATCAAAGTGACGTTGTGATTAATTACAATCATGCTGGACATGATCTTTGAAAATGGAGATTTTTTTTCCATGCTTACTTAAAAGAAGTATACATCACAAAGGAATTCATGGTGATCTCTTATTCATACACAACAAATGAATTCATTTTTATATAGCTGGAGGTGTAGCAGTGATCTGAGATAGGGTTTCACTTTTAGATTGTTATTTAAGTGTGTGTGTGTGTGTGTGTGTGTGTGTGTGTATAAATAATTTTTTTTTCTTGAGACAGGGTCTTGCTGGGATGCCCAGGCTGGAGTGCAGTAGTATGCTCTTGGCTCACTGCAGCCTCAACTTCGCAGGCTCAAGTGATCCTCCCACCCCAGGCTCCCAAGTAGCTGGGACTACAGGCACGTATCCCCACACCTGGCCAATGTTTGCATTTTTGTAGAGACAGGGTTTCACCACGTTGCCCAGGCTGGTCTCAAACTGCTGACCTTAACTGATCTGCCCGCCTCCGCCTCCCAAAATCTTGGAATTATAGACATGAGCCACCCCTCCTGGTCTTAACCTGATATTTTTAATAATAATTAAAAATATTTATTAAAAGGCTACCAGAAGACCAGATACAGTGATTTACACCTGTAGTCCCAACACTCTGGGAAGCTGAGGCAGGTGGATTGCCTAAGCCCAGGAGTTTGAGACCAGCCAGGGCAACATGGGGAGACCCCGTCTCTACTAAAAATACAAAAATTAGCCGGCTGTGGTGGCGCACGCCTGCAGTCTCAGCTACTCACGGGGCTGAGGTGGGAGGATCACTTGAGCCCAGACAGTCGAGGCTGCAGGGAGCCGAGATCACACTATGGCTCTCCAGCCTAGGTGTCCCAGCGAGACCCTGTCTCAGGAGAAAAAAAAAAATCCACTGGAGCCTGAAATAATGCTGGCACTTTATGACTGTAACAAAAAGAAAAAAAAAAAGATTTGAAAAGTTGCCCTGGCATCAAAAAGATGTGGTGAAGCAAAACCATGTCCTGGAACACAGGTGCCCCTGTTCACAACACCCAAAGGAGAAAGTCCAGGCATGGGAAGGAGGGTGAAAAACATGAGATCTGTTAGTATCTTTTGAAATTTTCCACACTGAATAACAGAGAGCGGTGTCTGGAAACAGTAAGAATGGTTAAAGCCTTGGCTTGTGTTGGGAATTTGGGAAGAAACACAGCCACATTCGAAGTCATTCCTCATTACTTTGGTTTGAGGATACAGGAAGGGCACAGCATCCAGTGTTTGTCTGGATAAAAGAAAAATCTGAACTTATGTCCAGATGGTGGGTCTCACTGCTTCCAGATGCTTGTCAAAGTCACACACAGTGATGGCATCATCTGACCTGCACCTGGGTGTTTCAGTGTCACCTAGCCACACTCACAAACCAAAGGTGCAAATCGGAAGCCAGGGCTGGGCACGGCGACTCATGCCTGTAATCCCAGCACTTTGGGAGGCTGAGGTGGGCGGATTATCTAAGGTCAGGAGTTCGAGACCAGCCTGGCCAACATGGTGAGACCCCGTCTCTACTAAAAATACAAAAATTAGCAAGGCCCGGTGGCACATGACTGTAATCCCAGCTACTCAGGAGGCTGAGGCAGGAGAATTGCTTGAACCTGGAGGAGGAGGTTGCAGTGAGCCAAGATCATGCTACTGCACTCCAACCTGGGTGACAGAGCGGGACTCCGTCAAAAAAAAAAAAATCAGAAGTCCGAGCATAGAGGCCATGAAAAGATGGGGCTCCATGCCTGTCTCCCCACAGCAGCACGTCATACCCACTCTGTGGTCCAGATTTCCCATACTCCAACCAGAGGAAACTGCAGACACGAAGGAGGGTCCAGGAAGCAGTAAAGAATTAATACAAATTAAAATGAATGCCAAGGAAAATGCAAACACATGGGCAATAATAACATGGCAGCCCTGTCCCTGGAAGCTACAGTCAGTCTTTTGTAGTTCCTCCAAAACCCGGAATAATCTAAGGAAGAAAAAAGAGGGCAACTCTAAACATTCAGGGTATTTTTTCCTTTCAAAACACAATCACAGGCACTCAAGAGCCCTAAGAAAACCATATAAATTGTGCAAAACCTCTTCTTGAGGCATCCAAAACTGGAGTGCAGATATAAGCTGAACAACTTGATTCTGCCATTTATCAATTTGATATCAAACCTTTCTACACACTTCAAAATATATATTTGTAACATTAGCTGGTAGCTTCTTACCAGGGTACACAAAGCATTCTGCAAAGCTCAACTCATAAAGTTTCACAAAATTCACATCAGGCGGGGAGCAACTAATATGCAGACATTTCCGCATGGAGCTCAGAAAGCCTCCAGCTGGCTGGTCAGAGGCAAATAAAACTCACTGAAAGACAGAGCCTAAGGGATCTAGGCCAACCTCTTTATTTACAGATGGACAAAACAGATTCAGGGGGGTTGAAAGCTGAGGTCAGGCTGCTTCAGGTCTAGAGATCAGGCTTGGGAGTCCTGGGTTCCTCCCCAGCCACTGCCCCTGACAATCTGCTGTGACACAGTGTTGCGGGGTGTCTGCCCACATCAGCTGATAGAACTGAAAAGTTAAGATGTAATTTCTAGGCCAGGCACGGTGGCTCACGCTTGTAATCCCAGCACTTTGGGAGGCCAAGGCGGGCGGATCTCCTGAGGTCAGGAGTTCGAGATGAGCCTGGCCAACATGGTGAAACCCCGTCTCTACTAAAAATACAAAAATTAGATGGGTGTGGAGGCGGGCACCTGTAATCCCAGCTACTCAGGAGGCTGAGGCAGGAGAATGGCGTGAACCCGAGAGGCGGAGGCTGCAGTGAGCCAAGATCGTACCACAGCACTCCAGCCCGGACAGCAGAGCGAGAGTCCGTCTCAAAAAAAAAAAAAAAAAAAAAGGCAATTTCCCTCCAGGGCTCTTTCTGCCTTCTTGTTTTTTGTAAATCAGCTATCTGGGTGCTTCCTGCCCTCAACATCATTTCTTTTATCGAGCTACCATCCCCCGGACTTCACAATACTCTCCTTGAACAGCCAATTGGAAAAGTTTAAGCTTAAGGAGTATTTTTGCATGGGACGTGTTTAATGTCAATGATAGAATGCAAAAGGTAGTTTTATTCCAAATTTTACAAGTATATATGATGTATGTATATAGACATATATTTCTATATAAACATGTGAGTGGTTGTGTGTGTGTGTAAAATGGGTCAGCTGGATCTGTCCATTTTGAAGGTTCTAGCTGGAATACAGCTATATAAAATTAAGATTTTCCCATTTAATTTGTAACAGTCCAAATAGTTAATGAGCATTTTGGAATATACAAGCCACCCCTCCCACAAAGGTGCTGTAGAAGACCAGAGAATGCATAGGCCGTGGTCTCTGCCCCTCAGAGGTTCCCAGCCTGCAAACGCTGGAGACTGTTTGTAAAGCAGAATTTAATCGGGACCACATTTCTAATTGCAATAGCGAATGCTGGGTTGTGTATGCCTCGGATGGCAGACAGTAACAGCCAGATTTAGTCCAAGGTTCTGGACGTGGCACTGAGCCACAGAGACTCTGTGACAACACATGGTGCTGAATTTGTCAAATAAGTACAATATTCAGATCATGTGTATGTGTTAGTGAAGGACTCTGAAGTCCCTGCCAGTTAACCAGCTCTTCTCCAAAGAAAGAGGCCTTCTCCAAAAATTGTGACGTCGCAGCACTGGGCCAAAAGCAATGATCTTGTTTATAACCTGCTGCTATTGAAACTCATTAATAATTTACAGTAATGTGGGTTCCAACTTCTACTTAACTGCTCTTCAAAGGGCTAGAGTCACATTAACCACTGTGTTTTATTTAATGTAGCCATGATTAATTTACTAAGCAATTATTTTCCAGTGTCTTTGGGGGAGGAGCTTTGAGTCATATGAATAGGTGTCATGTTTACCACCTTTAGATTTCCTGAACAAACTTTAAAGCAAATACATTTTGGTATTTTTCTTATCAGTTGCTTTAGTTTACAAAATTTAACTGAAATGGTTTTGAACAAATGCCAGGCTGTCTTTCTGCTTAATAAAACATTTTAAAAGAGCAGTTAATCTACTGCCTTGCACTTGTACCCAAGAAGTTGCTAAATTAATTTACTGACAAAGACAATCAATCATCATAAATGGTGTTTAAACAATACTGGGGACTCCGGTGTTGGAATAACGTGATTTATTTTATCATCTTGTTGGTGTTGTAACAGGTTAATGGCAGAAACCTCCTTTCGGTTGACTTTGATCGAACAACAAAGACAGAAAAGATCTATGACGACCACCGTAAATTTCTACTGAGGATCGCCTACGACACGTCTGGGCACCCGACTCTCTGGCTGCCAAGCAGCAAGCTGATGGCCGTCAATGTCACCTATTCATCCACAGGTCAAATCGCCAGCATCCAGCGAGGCACCACTAGCGAGAAAGTAGATTATGACGGACAGGGGAGGATTGTATCTCGGGTCTTTGCTGATGGTAAAACATGGAGTTACACATATTTAGAAAAGGTATGCCTGCAAACTAAGCTCAACAATAGGGAAAGGATAATTCACATTTTTCAGCCATCATCTAGAGCACTAAGGGGGAAAGAAACAGTGGCACATGACTGAGTTCCTTTTATTATTCGAAGTATCAATACAGGAGTCACATGAGCACAGCAATGATGAATTTCTGCATTAGCAAAGTAGTTTCTCCTTAGTTAAGTTCTACTGTCTGAGACCCTTTTAAGTGATTTATGATGTAAACAAACAAGCATTAACATTGTCCACCTGCCAAGCTTACACACTGACAACATTCACAAATTAGACCTTGAGCATGTAAGTCGCTTGTAAATGATTTTCGTGCTAGCTCTTTCATTTAAGAGAGAGCCTTACATTAGCACAGTTAAAGCTGTCAGCTTTGTGTTGTTCCTGGCAGAACTTCAACATAATCATAAAAAGCATGTAGATCCTAGTTATGCATTATTAACCAAAAGAGGCGATTTTCTTAGAAAGCCACACTTTTGTATACTGTGTGGCATCTTTCCTTTCTTCTACATATAAAAAGTAAGCATCCTAGATTAGGCTGTTTCCCTCTCTCGAGAACTTTTCACAGTATCAAAAATGGAGACTTAGAGTTACACGTGTGCAAAATGCTAAATGTATGCTGTGTGGCTTGGGGTATTGACTGGGTCAGAGGAAATGAAAGTAAAAGAAAGGGAAGAAAAAGGCAAGAACAATCTCGCTGTAATTCCTCTCTTAAGAAATATAATCCACCAAAGAGCATATTCATGGAATGTTTCATTTGCCTTTGAGACAAACGTTCGCGCTAAAAAATGATTCTGTGTTGAGTTCTGGTAGCTCTCAGACCCCAGAGCATGGCACCACCAGTTACCCAGCAGCATGTGCTACACACTCTACTCGGCAGTTACTGCTCCACCCCTCCTGACTCAAACGTTGCACAGAAGAACTCTTGTCACCCAGATAAATCAAATCACATCCATGTTGTCACTGTGCTCCCCTCACACAATCTTTTTCTTCACTGGAGGTGCCATGGGGAATGACTCAGTCTAAACCTAACCCCCTGAACCCTGAGCCATCCCACCTGATTCCAGCCGGTGACTGCACAGGCTACTCTTCCTGAGAACCAGTTTCAGTTCCAGAGCTCACCTCTCTTACGGCAGCCCCCGACCTCTGGCATGCTTCCAGCTAGGACCCTCATGGCCAATCTGTCTCTTGCAAACCCACCTGTCTGCTCTCCTTAGAAGAGACTCACCCTTGAGACAATGAATCGAATCACACCTGTTAGATGACAAGCCCCTAAGGCAACGTTTCTAAGTGGGAGAGGATCACAGCTTCATTCTGGAGTTTCCCCAATTTAAATTAAGTGCATTACAGAGTAACAGAAATATACAAGCACAACCCTAAAAATGTATAGTAGTGATCATAATGGGACGGGGAAATGTTTAGAGGGAGCCCAGGAGCGTATCATTGAGAAGAGCCACTGTCACAGAATGACAGAGGCAGTGACCAAGATCACCTGCATGCATCCAGGAGCATCAGAAAAGACAACAGATCTTTCTCATCGTCTCTCCCAAATCCCTAACATCCACCCAGACTTTCGATGTTCTTACTGGGATAGGTGCACTAAGCCAAAACTTACTCGTAGCAAAACAAGTCATATTTTACAGACTACCATCAAATATGACTTTAGATGATTCCAAAAGTAGGTATTAATTCCTGTGAATTCAGCAATAGTCCAAGCTTTCCTTGGAAGAATGCAAACTACTAGGAACAATTCTCAGGACATTTACTACACACCCTGCACGCAAAAATTGCCCCTAGGTCTGCCCAAAGAGGAGATTCTACCGAAGCTGAAGTCAGGCAAAGGAGAAGACCTCGCAGGGCTCCCAAGCCACACATCCTCCCTGTGCCAGTGTCGTTGTCGTTCCATGTGGCCCAACAGGGGTTAGAGGAAGCTTCCTCAGAGGGAAGAGCCACCCACAGCCCTGTGCTACTGCTGAGCTTGACTTAACCGGCCTGGGATGACCTTCTCTCACGTTTGTTGGCCTAATAAATGACTGTCATTTTGTCTTTCTGCGGTGGCTCATGAAATAGGCAGAGTTCATTTTAATATATGTACTCATTTCATAATTTACCTCCAACACAGTATGAAGTCCAGAAACCATTCTTATTGTTCCTGAGACACAAATCGGATTTGATATCCACAGAAAGAAATGGAGATTTTGTTGTCAGTACAGATGCCTTATAACAATTTAGCTGTATGTGTATATAGAATATTTCTACTATGGGCATTTCTAGCTCTCATTCACCATGTGATTAATTTCACAATATTTTTTGGTGTTGATGCTTCATGTACACTTTATCCATTTTTGGCTAATTTTATGTCTTTATAAAATAATATTGTGAATGCTTTGCCCTTCCGCCAAGTACACTAGAAATCAAACATGATTTGAGTGGTTCTTCAGTCAAGTGAGGGGGGGAAGCCACCTTACTAAATAATTGCTAATTATGGATGGAACTGCATTCCCCATATGCTATTTTCTCCTCAAAATATTGTGTGTAAAGCAGCTTTGATCATGCCTGTATTATGACTAATCCAGATCCATTGACAATCTGCTGGTTGGCTCTGAATGTCTGGGAAAAGAATGGTACCATCCGTCGTGACAGGCAGCACGTTGTGAATCTTGAGCCGCTAATTGCAGAACCCCTCACAATTAAGCATCCAAGCAAATTAGGCAGAGAAACGTTAACAACACACAAGGTCAAGGATAACTCAGTTAAAATGAAGATCATTTTCTCTAGTGGAATGTTTCTGTGCATTTGTGGTCACTAAATCTGCTTTTGCGTCTCCTGTTCACAAACACTGGGTAACAGAATGTTCTCTCTTTACAGTCCATGGTTCTTCTGCTTCATAGCCAGCGGCAGTATATCTTCGAATACGATATGTGGGACCGCCTGTCTGCCATCACCATGCCCAGTGTGGCTCGCCACACCATGCAGACCATCCGATCCATTGGCTACTACCGCAACATATACAACCCCCCGGAAAGCAACGCCTCCGTCATCACGGACTACAACGAGGAGGGGCTGCTTCTGCAGACGGCTTTCTTGGGTACAAGTCGGAGGGTCTTATTCAAATACAGAAGGCAGACCAGACTCTCAGAAATTTTATATGATAGTACAAGAGTCAGTTTTACCTATGATGAAACAGCAGGAGTCCTAAAGACAGTAAACCTCCAGAGTGATGGTTTTATTTGCACCATTAGATACAGGCAAATTGGTCCCCTGATTGACAGGCAGATTTTCCGCTTCAGTGAAGATGGGATGGTAAATGCAAGATTTGACTATAGCTATGACAACAGCTTTCGAGTGACCAGCATGCAGGGTGTGATCAATGAAACTCCACTGCCTATTGATCTCTATCAGTTTGATGACATTTCTGGCAAAGTTGAGCAGTTTGGAAAATTTGGAGTTATATATTATGATATTAACCAGATCATTTCCACAGCTGTAATGACCTACACGAAGCACTTTGATGCTCATGGCCGTATCAAGGAAATTCAGTATGAGATATTCAGGTCGCTCATGTACTGGATTACAATTCAATATGATAACATGGGTCGGGTAACCAAGAGAGAAATTAAAATAGGGCCCTTTGCCAACACCACCAAATATGCTTATGAATATGATGTTGATGGACAGCTCCAAACAGTTTACCTCAATGAAAAGATAATGTGGCGGTACAACTATGATCTGAATGGAAACCTCCATTTATTGAACCCAAGTAACAGTGCACGTCTGACACCCCTTCGCTATGACCTGCGAGACAGAATCACTCGCCTGGGTGATGTTCAGTATCGGCTGGATGAAGATGGTTTCCTACGTCAAAGAGGCACGGAAATCTTTGAATACAGCTCCAAGGGGCTTCTAACTCGAGTTTACAGTAAAGGCAGTGGCTGGACAGTGATCTACCGTTACGATGGCCTGGGAAGGCGTGTTTCTAGCAAAACCAGTCTAGGACAGCACCTGCAGTTTTTTTATGCTGACCTAACTTATCCCACTAGGATTACTCATGTCTACAACCATTCAAGTTCAGAAATTACATCCCTGTATTACGATCTCCAAGGCCATCTTTTTGCCATGGAAATCAGCAGTGGGGATGAATTCTACATTGCGTCGGATAACACGGGGACACCACTGGCTGTGTTCAGTAGCAATGGGTTTATGCTGAAACAGATTCAGTACACTGCATACGGTGAAATCTATTTTGACTCCAATATTGACTTTCAACTGGTCATTGGATTTCATGGTGGCCTGTATGACCCACTCACCAAATTAATCCACTTTGGAGAAAGAGATTATGACATTTTGGCAGGACGGTGGACAACACCTGACATAGAAATCTGGAAAAGAATTGGGAAGGACCCAGCTCCTTTTAACTTGTACATGTTTAGGAATAACAACCCTGCAAGCAAAATCCATGACGTGAAAGATTACATCACAGGTAAGCATTTTGATTCTTTTCCAAGTGCTGGAGGACTACCATCATTAGGTTAATACACAAAATAACTGGAAATGGTTTTTTAAAAAACTTCATACTTTGCTCAAGCAAAGTCACATGGCTGACCTTTTAATGCGTTTATTTCTCTATGGAACCATAGAGAAATCACAAAGGGAAAATGAGACATAGTTACTTGCTATTCTGCCTGCCAGTGCCCAAGGCCACAAGTTTTTGAAATGACATGAACTCCAGTCATTTAAAGAAGGGGAACATGGGGAAGCAAAAAACATGATGAACACAGAGTCCCAAAATTGGAGTTCCAATCTCAGCTGCTCTCCCACAAGCTGTGTAGCTCTGTAAGCCACATGTTTTTTGAGTTTCCATTTCCTTAACTATAAAATTGGGATAATAGTACCTAACTTAGGGCACAAAGATAATACCTGAAATTCCACAATAAATAGTAACTACCTTACGAATATGTCATTTTGGGTTTTTTAAATACATGTGTGAAGTTCTCATAGAGATGATTAACGTGAAACATAACACAGGGTGACACCATTTCATCCCTGGGAGGTGTTTAATTCCTGCTTCACCACCATCTCCTCAGGACAGTCACGAAGCCATTTCTCCCATCAGTTGCTTAGACAGTGGATCCTGTGTCTGGTCTCACTTCTGTCTCTTACATCACTGTCTTCATTGCCAGTGCAGTTCTTGCATGGTGACAATACTAATAGGCATACTAATTTTTCCACAAATGTGGGATAACTTTCAGGGTACAGATTTAAGATCTTTCCAAGTTTACTGCATGTTACTTTTTTAGTTATGCAAGATGTAGAACATCAGATCCCACTATTGCCACCATGGAACCACCAGCATGTGAAACAGACAAGGTCCTTGCAAGCTCTACTCTAGTTCCCTTTAGTGAGCTGACTTCTTCACTCAACCTCTACTCCAAGAATTCTGAATCCTGCTGCTCCTACCTTCCATTCCTGATATACAGCACCATCATTAACCCCTCTACCACATTTATATTTCCAGGAGGAAGGTTCTTTCCTGTTGTCTATTTTTGGGCTCGGTTTAAGGTATTTCTGTTTGGTTTTGGCTTGTGTGAGATGCTCCTTTAGGCTGCCTCTTTTCTAGCTCAATATTTGAGGTGTACTGAGATGTCTGTTCTCTCAGTTCTCAAAACAGGCTCAACAGGTTGCCCCGTTCATTTCACATCTGCTTCCTACCTTTCCAGACTGCCTAAAGCATTTTTTATCTCTTCCATGTGAACCAGCTGAAAGTCCCTTCTTTCTGCCTCCTGATTCAGCAGCACCCTTATTCTCATTCAGGGTTTTTCAGTACACATCTGCATTCAAATCCCATTATTTTGGCAGTACTCTTCAATACTCACGGCCCTCTGATTTTCACTGTTATGCAGACATTTTTCAGAGTAACAGAATTTTTGCCCCCAATACTCTAACATTTGGGAGAATTTTCTCCCAAAAATAAGGCCCTCCCACCCCCCAAACTCAGATACACTCTCATATACATACAAATTGTATCACTTTGCATCCTATGTGAACCACTTAGGATTTATTTCTCCGCACCACCACTACTACCACCCCATTTCAAATGGAAACAATACCAGTGGTTTTATAGCCATATGAGGCCTGGACGAAGGACCTGCCAACCTGGCAATGAGGTGAGAGTCTGTGCCCTGGAGAAGGAAATGGGAATCAAGTGGCTCTCCATCATTTTGACAAGCAGTTTACCACTGGTTATTTAAGGGGTGTTGACAGGGGCTGACTGAAAGGCTGGAAAGCCCCCAGCTCCTGAATTCATCCTCTCCTAGCAACGTGGACTGCAGGGAATGCCATAGCAGCATTTTCTGAAAAACCTCAAAAGAGAGATGGAACAGCATAAAATATATTAGGTGAAATGCAATTTCAAATTTTCCAGCAATGTGCTTAATATATAAAATAATCGACACCCAACCGTACTCATAAAGCTGCAAGCCTGCTGAGTAGTTCTGTAACATTATAACCTCCAGAATAGAATAAAAGCCTTATTCTCAGCTTAATGGCTTTTGGAGTCACATGGCAATATTTTAAAATACCATCTTAAAGGTTTCCAGGTTCTTTCCCCAAAAAGTTTGTCTCCACCTGTGCACAGTGAGCCTTTGAAGTCATAGCTGATGGTAATCAGGACTTCTGTGCCCTTGGCCAGTTTTGCCAGCTTTCAGCATTCATCTTTGATTAAGAATCAACTGTTGATTTTAATACTCTCAATTTAGGGGTTTTATTAATAGAAAATGGGTTGTGGAAGTCCGCATATCCTTGGGCAATCGCTTTGGAGAGCTAACAACACACTTCTATTTGAGACCAGCCTTTACTAACTACAAAACAAATTTCATTTGTTTTCTGCAAGTTATATCTCTCTCCTGCTGCTATGCATTGTTCTTACCCTTGCTATCACTGTTACTAGCACAGGCTGCAACTTAGCAGGAATGACGGCTTACCCAGTCTGTCTGAGCATCTATTACTCTGCAATTTTCGTAGCATTTGCCATAGTTCTGCTGTGCAGTTTCCCATCTTCATATCTAAAAACAGAGTAGGTTTAGATTTGTAGGACGAAAGCAAACATGTCCTCTTTTTCAGACTATTAATTGTGAAATTGGATTTTCTTTTTATGGTAAGAATTTAAATGTATGAAAGGACAAAACTCCAACACCTTTCATTTTGAACATTCTTCTCCTAGATGTTAACAGCTGGCTGGTGACATTTGGTTTCCATCTGCACAATGCTATTCCTGGATTCCCTGTTCCCAAATTTGATTTAACAGAACCTTCTTATGAACTTGTGAAGAGTCAGCAGTGGGATGATATACCGGTAAGAAACAAAAAGACCCACGGAAAGGTGTTAAGTAGCTTGTGTCTTATCTACCCATATCGAATGAAACCACCTTTGTGAAAACTGTACCAAGACAGTTTGTAATTTTTTGACTCTTTTAAGGGGAAAAAAACAACACTTCCTCTGCATTTGTGTTCAACAAACCAGAGGCCTGTTAAACAGGCCTAAATATGTTTTCAGCAAATGCTAATGAAAACATAGAAATGCAGCAGCTCACTTTCCAGTGCTGGCTTTCTCAAAAGAACCCCAAGAAAGCATGGACCTGAAGGCAAAACTACAATAAACAAGAGGGCCCGGAACCCATTTTACAAATTAGCAACCCACAAACAATGCTACAAAGTTCAGCTTCTTTAAAAATTAACAGTGTTTCGGCCGAGCAAGGTGGCTCATGCCCGGAATCCCAGCACTTTGGGAGGCCGAGGTGGGTGGATCACCTGAGGTCAGGAGATGAGCCTGACCAAATGGAGAAACCCCGTCTCTACTAAAAATACAAAATTAGCCCGGTGTGGTGGGGTACGCCTGTAATCCCAGCTACTCGGGAGGCTGAGGCAGGAGAATCGCTTGAAGCCGGGAGGCGGAGGTTGTGGTGAGCCAAGATCACGCCATTGCACTCCAGCCTGGGCAACAAGAGCAAAACTCCGTCTCAAAAAATAATAATAATAATTAATAGTGTTTCACAGGAAAATATTAAAAATTTAAAAAGATTAAAAATAAAAATAAATGTCCTCTGGTAAGGGTCCACCTACAACCAGGAAGGTTTATGGAATTTTCCTGAGCATAATAGATCAAGAGGCCTGTAACCATTACAAGAAATAAAAGAAATATAATAGAAAATTACAAAGTCAAAGCTGCTGCTTCAGAAAGTGGCACATCTAATCCCCACCAGTCAGAGATCAGAAAGGAATGCACAGCAAAATATCAGAATTTCGAGCTTACAGTAAGAATAATTAGAGATGGAGAAATGGGGTGACTCCATGATGATAAGACAGTGCAGACTTTCTTAGAGCGATTAATTCCCAGCCACCCCTTGAGCAATTTCCTATCATTTCAATGAAAACAAAGAGAAGAGGCAGCCATGGTTAACACACACACAGGCTGTCTACAGTACCAGTACCTGTTGTGGTTTCATACCTAATATAAAAGCAATTCCTTTTTCATAAGTTACAAATATAGTCATGTGTGTGCAACATTTTGATCAATGATAGACCTTGTATAAGGTGGTGATCATACAAGATTACAATATCATATATTTTTTTTAATTGAGATGGAGTCTCACTCTGTCACCCAGGCTAGAGTGCAGCCTTGACCTCCTGGGCTCAAGCGATCCTCCCACCTCAGGCTCCCAAGTATCTGGGACCACAGGCACATGCCACCACACCTAGCTAATTTTTTATTTTTCGTAGAGATGGAGTCTCCCTGTGTAGCACAGGCTGGTCTTGAACTCCTGGGCTCAAGCGATCCTCATGCCTCTGCCTACCAAAGTGCTAAGATTATAGGCATGAGCCACCAGGCTCTGCCAACACCGTATTTTTACTGTACCTCTTCTATGTTTAGATACACAAGTACTTACCATGGTGGTACAGTAGCCTTCAGTATTCAGTACAGTCACTGTATACAGGTTTGCAGCCTAGAAGCCATAGGCATCCCATATAGCCTAGGTGTGTAGTAGGCTACACCATCTAGGTTTGTGTAAGTGCACTCTGTGATGTTCACACAAGGATGAAATGGCCTAATGCCGCATTTCTCAGAATACATCCCCGTGGTTAAGCAGTGCGTGACTGTCTGTCTACACTGATATAGCGGCATGAATACATACCGAAGTTTCCTAACGCATTTGAACATGCACATCCTAACTGTGTATGACTTTCCAACATGCCTGAAAACACTTACATCTAACTGTACAAATGGACTTGCCAGCTCTTTTCCTAAGCAGCCTTTTAAATATGAGCAGCCTTTTAAATATGGTTCGAGTTCTCTGTCAAGAGAAGCACACCATAAGGACAGCAAAGGGAATCGTGGGCAAAGACATTGAGGCTGCCGTAAGTGCAGAAAAACAACTGTTTCTTTCATTGCCGCAGATGAAACATGTTTTCATTTGGGAAACAATGGCCAGACAAACATCTGGTAGTATAAGAAATGGCTGAGTTAAGATGCCCCCAATTTAAAACATTTGCCAATCTAGACGGCCCACTGTCCCTAAGTCTGAGAAAAATAATTGTTTTCCTAAAGTAACAAATATCTCCAGCTGCCCCACCGTCCACTCATCCCTGTACATTTCAGTTCTGCCGTTACACTCACCATCTTCAGCTGAAAACTCTGCCAGGAGAGGGGACAGAGTTGACTTAAATGGAAGCATTTCAAAGCATACGAAGCGGGGCCCAGTGATCCGCCCTAAGTATCCCCAGCCGTTCAGATCCCTCTGTGTGTTTGGTGGCTTCTCAGTCTCCTGTGGAGAAAGCTACGAGCATGGAGGTCCGGATGAGCTGGGTTCCCCACGCGGGGTGGGCGTGGGAAAAGAGCCTCTAGAAACTGTAAGAGAAAAGCAAGAAACAGGACTATTTTTCCCATGTTAGAAACGAAGAAAGCTTTAAAGTGATCCACGATGCGCGAGCCGTTTGGGGGTTCCAAAGCACTGGGATCACCTTGATGGGGAGGGATCTCCAGTGCTTCCTCCCCCGGGCTGTCAGCCTTTCAGCCTTCTGATCGGGAAGGACCCCGGGGCTTCCATGCATGCCTCGGCGCTGCCCCCAGAGCCCCGTGTGTGGGTCAGGAGTGGGGAGGCTCCCGGCCGCCTCTGACGCGCTCCCTGTTGTGTTTCTCTCCTGCAGCCCATCTTCGGAGTCCAGCAGCAAGTGGCGCGGCAGGCCAAGGCCTTCCTGTCGCTGGGGAAGATGGCCGAGGTGCAGGTGAGCCGGCGCCGGGCCGGCGGCGCGCAGTCCTGGCTGTGGTTCGCCACGGTCAAGTCGCTGATCGGCAAGGGCGTCATGCTGGCCGTCAGCCAGGGCCGCGTGCAGACCAACGTGCTCAACATCGCCAACGAGGACTGCATCAAGGTGGCGGCCGTGCTCAACAACGCCTTCTACCTGGAGAACCTGCACTTCACCATCGAGGGCAAGGACACGCACTACTTCATCAAGACCACCACGCCCGAGAGCGACCTGGGCACGCTGCGGCTGACCAGCGGCCGCAAGGCGCTGGAGAACGGCATCAACGTGACGGTGTCGCAGTCCACCACGGTGGTGAACGGCAGGACGCGCAGGTTCGCGGACGTGGAGATGCAGTTCGGCGCGCTGGCGCTGCACGTGCGCTACGGCATGACCCTGGACGAGGAGAAGGCGCGCATCCTGGAGCAGGCGCGGCAGCGCGCACTCGCCCGGGCCTGGGCGCGCGAGCAGCAGCGCGTGCGCGACGGCGAGGAGGGCGCGCGCCTCTGGACGGAGGGCGAGAAGCGGCAGCTGCTGAGCGCCGGCAAGGTGCAGGGCTACGACGGGTACTACGTACTCTCGGTGGAGCAGTACCCCGAGCTGGCCGACAGTGCCAACAACATCCAGTTCCTGCGGCAGAGCGAGATCGGCAGGAGGTAACGCCCGGGCCGCGCCCGCCGAGCCGCTCACGCCCTGCTCACATTGTCCTGTGGCACAACCCGAGTGGGACTCTCCAACGCCCAAGAGCCTTCCTCCCGGGAGAACGAGACTGCTGTTAGAACCCACACCCACACCGCGAAAACAAGGACCGCTTTTTTCTGATTGACCTTAAAGGTGATCGGCTTTAACGAATATGTTTACATATGCATAGCCCTGCACTCAGTCGGACTGAACGTAGCCAGAGAAAAAAAAAATCATCAAGGACAAAGGCCGCGACCTTTTGCGCTGGGCCGTCTGCTCCTTTCGAGGCACTGTATTTAACTAACTTTAAAAAAGAAAAAAAACAATGCATACAGTGTTTCCAAATAGTCCCGAATTGTCGACCTTTGCTTACAAGAAGTAGTCTGTCTGCATAGGATGTGATAGCTATCTCTGTTCATTTTACAATGTGGGGCAAAGTTACTGTTTCTAGACAACCAACTGCTTTCCCTGTGCAGCTTTGTAGAAAGACATTGGCGCAGTGACGTCTGCGGCGGGATTTGTTCATGGGTTTTACAATGCTAGCGTGGTTTGCCTTCGGGGAAAAAACTGGCAACTAGAATCCTTGCCACTGATAAGCAAAGGAAATCCTGATTTTTTTGTAAATTATGTGAGACAAGTTGTTTATGGATTTTTATATGAATTACAATTTACTGTACATCAAATATTAGTCTCAGAGGAGTTAATTTATGTAAAGTGTTTAAAAAGTTTATACTTAAAAATAAAATGATAAAAACGTGAACTGTGTGACTTTTTTAAAAGGATTGCACCTTTTGTTATCTGTTATAGCTGTACAGTATAAATTATTATATTGTAGAGATATAACAACTTATGCCTATAATGTCCAGAAGTGTTAATATTTTTGTATTAGGTTGAAAAAATGTGCAAGCTTCTATCACTAGATGGATAGGACCGTGCAATTCTAGGTGGGTGGCGAATCAGAGAGCTCCTTTCTCTTCCCTCTCTCACACATCAAGCCAGTGTCCTCAGCATTGTCAACTGAGAGGCACAGCAGACAGCTAGGGCTGGTGGAATGTAAGGGAAGATTGGAGAAAACGGGAGGAAGGGTTCTCTGGCCCTCTCTCAACCTTGCCAGTCGATGGGGAGTTGATAGAATTAACCCCGGGGTTTTTACTGTTGCTGTTCCAAAGCTCTGTCTCATGATGGAGGAGAGACCACATCAGATGCTGGGGAAACAGGAGGAGGAAAGGATCTAATGTAGTGGTGATCCTAAACACGTGTCTTAAGATCTAGGAAAGACAGCAGAAACCGAGCAGTGGTGGGTGAGCAGATGGAGCCGGTCAGGGTTACTCTGCTAGTTTTGGGTTTGTACCCTTGGTCACTAAGAGGGACAAAAAAGGGAAACAGAAGCTCCTCTAAGCCCACATGACCAAACCATCTTGGGGCTGGTTTGAATGACAGCCTGTGCTCTGTCTCGGGGAAGCCGGGGGTGGCAGATCCAGCTGGAAGTGAGTGGCAGCCGCGCCCTTCTGCACACAAGCAGCTCGCGTGTGGGAACCAGCCCAGCCGCCATCTGCACTTCCGTGTCAGCTCAGCCCTGACCAATCTCTTTCCTGAGCACTAAATTCAGCCACAAAAATATTTTTAGAAGATATTTCTCAGTTCATTGAGCTATAGTACACACTGTTTTCCTCTATGTATAATGGTGATAAAATATAGCAAGTGAACATGTCGTAAATATAAAGGTTCAAGTGATGTATTGAAAATAATTTTCTAACTGCTTTGTATGTATCACATACTCTAAATTGCACAGTAGGTGTGTTTATTAAACAGATTGGCTGGGAAAGTTTCAAAATAGCTACTGAATTTACAGTATCAGTGCTATTACTGTCTTTGTGTATTTGGTAGAGCATACCGAAGTAATTAATCCTCTAATGAATGCTGATATTTTATTAGAATGAAAGCACAGATTAGCATTAATATTTTTTATTCTGGAAATCCTTTGGCAAGTATTAGGAAGCCCAAATTTAGAAAACTATGAGATTTCAAACCACATAAACATGATTCTGTTTTCCATTTTATTTTTTAACTGTTAACTTAGGTATTTGCAGTTCTGTTCCGTGGAACTTCTGCAGGCCTGTATTTAGCATGCTGTAAGTACTTTTGGGTGAAATAGGCTCTGAGTCTAAATTCTCAGACATGTTTCTGATGTAGTACCATGAAAAGCTTGTGCCACATGACAGAAGTGAAATCATAGTCTTAACCTCTTCTTGACATGGACTGGTCTTCACACGGGCACCAATAAATAACAGATTTGGAGTATCTCCTGGTGCTTATTTTAGATGAAATCAAATCAACCCAATTAGTGTCTTGTTAGTAGGTATAATGAGCCTATTTCTTTCTAAAAAGACTTGTGATCTGGACATGCTTTTACGAGAAATAGTGACCTTGGGGAATATGTAAACAAAAGACCTTTTTCTAAGAGTTGGGAGGGGGTGGGGGACTGTATAATGAAAAGAATTAGCTTACAAAAAAGAAATTGATATTCAAAGTATTTTAGGCAAAGCCAGTCAAAATGCTTTCATGATATTTTGAGATGTAAATTTTGTCTGATTTGTATTGTTCTTTTCATTTGCCTTCTTAACTTTATATGTGACCTGAATTTTCCATAACTTGATGACTATAGATTGCATCTAGGCATTCCAATAAAAGCCAACCCAATGTGTGTGTGCTTTTATATTTTTTCAAATCTTGGGCTAGCCGGCATTGCTTTTGTGTTTAACGTGGAGGATGCAAATAGATGCAGTCGTTGGGGAATTGATTCATCTGCAACCCAGTTGGTAGTATCTTTTTTCTGTCCACTGGCCAGACTGCTGGCTCAGCAGAGTGAACTTCACAGGGGACCCTCCCATGGCCTACTTTAAGAAAACAGTAAACACACCCCCACAAAGCCAAACACACTAACTGTAAAGAAGAATTTACAAAAGTACCGCCCATTACTACTCGAGAGCAGGCTTCATTCCTGTGATCTTGGCAATAAGTGTGCTTAATTAAAACACTTGATTAGAAGAATCAGTTCGGGCCTGATAGGCTTGCAGCCTCCTAGAGATGTCAAAATCTACATATAGACCGGCTGACTAGAGGATGCTTCGTTCAGCAATTCTGGCCCGCAGGCCAGGGCTTTGATTTTAGTCGGAAAAGGCAGACTTCATCACACTTGCTTTCTAGTGACAACCTCAACTGCATAACGTGTTGATCCAACAAGAATCAGGTCATTCCACTCGGCAAACTGGTCTATTTTCTTCTCCTCGAATTAGACTTTCACATGATCAAAACGGAAATCCAGAAAAACAGGTGAATTACTGCTTTCCTTCTCTACACTCTTTTCCCTAAAAAGTAATGTCTGAACAAATGCAAATAAAAAAAGGTGCCGGTAAAAATTATACCTTAGAAAAAATAATCAGAATATAGGATATGCTGCTGCTACATCCTGTGAAATTTGTGTCTTTACATTCACCACACATTTCCTAACAGTTGCATGGGGTTCTAACTGCCAGACCGCAACAGAAGGGCAGCACCTGAATATAAGCACCTCAAATCAGGACCAGTCCTCAAGCGCTTGAAAAGATGAGGAGAGGAGCTGGAGGTTACAATGAGCTGTGATCGCACCACTGCACTCCAGCCTGAGCGACACGAGACCCTGTCTCTTAAAAAAAAAAAGAAAAAAAATTTTAATGAAAGAATGCCCTTGATGCTTTTCCTATTCGTGCCCATTCTTCACTCTGTTCACCATCTTTTCTTTCTCCTTTTGCCCCGGGCTACTCCTGAATGCAGTTGTTTCTCTCGCCTGCTGACAGCAAATCAGCTGTCCGAGGTGCTTTTGGAAAGGAGGGATCCAAGAGAGGAAGCCGGAAGGCACTGATCCACATCGTGTTCTGTCTGGGCAAAACCACCCAGGCGGTGCTCACAGCTGCTCGCTTGCTGTTGTACAGAGGAGGACAAGGTCCACCTGGACCAAGAACTGCCACCACCCTCCTGGCAGGGGTGGGTGGTATCATTTGAGCTCTAGTCGAGTGGGGTGAGTCTGCCCCTGGGAAGCCTCAAAGGGCAACATATTAAGATCTCACCCCTTTCATAGATATCCAAATTTCATCCCACTTTCCTTCAAGGAGTGATCTGATTCCAGCATCCCAGTCCACAAAATGCATCCCATTCCAGAAGCTGGAGGTGGAAGGGACTTACAGAAATGTGAGTTGTCCAAGGTCACAGAAGTGCCTCAAGTTAAGGTGAGCAGAGATTCCCTTGAGCTAGTACCCTCCACTACGTCACAGCCTCCTCATAATGCTACCCGGGCAGGTACCGCAGATACTCCTTACCGTCCCCCTTCCCACGGACACTTGATCTTTCCAAAACTGCCATCATTTATAGCCAGGACTAGCATTTTTCATTCTATAACCTGATGACTTATATTATGTCAGGTTATGTCCCCCGGACACTAAACAAAACAGATGCCTTGAGTGCCCCTCTGCTTGCCAGTATTTCTAGCTCCTCACGGCTCTACTGTATAGATAAGCAAGTTTGACTGGCCATCATTTCCAAAACAAAGACCATTGAGCTGTTTACCTAGGTTTTCCACAAGTTTTTCATTTGGCTTTGAACACCCTACCAGACCCATGGAAAAAAATAAATAAAAATGAGTTATAAGTCATTATCGCCCATTTTAACCACAGAGTTAAGCCAGAGTACCAAAGAGGTACTGATAAGCCATTTGAATTTTCGACCTTCTCATTTAAGCCACATAATGAATATCCTCCCTTTGCCAGACTTCTCATTTGCTATTTACCACCCTGCAGGCAATGGTCTCTCGATGTTAGTTAATTACTAATAACTTTTAGGTAAATTGAGTAAACCTTTTCATTTATGAACCGACTTAGAATCCTGCCGTGGAGGAATACAGGCTTCCTAGAGTCCTGTGGATGGAGAATTTACTATCAACCCATTCTAAGCCTAGAGTAACATCATTATTCAGTTTAGAGTTAATGGGTTCCTCAAAGCAAATTTAATAAATCCTTCTGGGATCTAAGCTCAGGAAAATTAAAATTAGAAGCATAAATTGTGACTTTTAGGGCAAGAGACTGACTTGGTAACAGTCCCCCTGCTTACAGGGTGAATTGTGAGCTAGGCTTAGCAGGCCCTGGCCACAGGCATTCATCCTGTATCATGCAGGGAAATCTCGTTCTTCTACCTGTGTGCAGAGATTTCCTGAATTCCACCCACAGCGGCCATTTCTCTATGGCATAGCTCACCGCACACAACTGACAGGATTTACAAGTGGTCCGCTGGGTCAGAATGAATTCTTTAAAATTTTCACAAGTTAACTCTATCAATGGGGTGTGCGGGGAGCATAAATGCCCAAGGAGTTAAAATGGCAAGTTCTCGGGCGTGACTGAAAGGCTGAAAATGGGGCGCTCAGTGGAAGTCGGTGAGGAGGCTCACCAGGCTCTCTTCAACCTGGAGTTCTTATCGCACCGTGATTAATGACCGCGGGCTGGAGGATGCCCCGTCCCAGACCTTCCTCCCACACGAACACTAGGGAAAGTCTAGTCTGCCTGTTCCAGAGAATATTCTGCAAAAATCGTCCCAGAACTGTCTTTGCATCCACGATGCGCTCTCTCCCTCCCTCCCTCCCTCCCTCCCTCCCTCCCTCCCTCCTTCTCTCTCTCTCTCCCCCCTCCCTCCCCGACCCCGCCCCCTCTCCTTTAAGGCCTGGAAGGAAAGCCATAGGGCTCCCTCGGTGGGCCAGGGGGACGTCGATGACTCAGGATCTCAAAAGGACCTACAGTCAGTCTGTCATCCCCAGTTTCTTCATTTATTGACAAAAGGTTACAAACAAGCAGATTGTAAAATATCCTTATTCAGCTATGATATGATTTCCAAGCTAAAAAAAAAAAAAAATAAATAATAATCAAGCCTGGCGTTTAACTTCAGTCTGGAGCATTGACAGGTGACAGGTCACTGCAGAACACAGAGGGGACCCAAGACAGAGAACGGGAAGTAGTAAGGAGAAGACAACACCCTTCCCTGAGTCCTCCCTCAGCTGGGGCTTCCCTCTGGCCTTTCCCTGGGGTTCCCGGAACTCTGGCTTCTGCGGACGTGGAAAAGCCGTCCCAACATCCGGCGGCCCCGTGGGCAGGGATCCCGGGACGCCCCCTCCTGCAGACCCCGCAGCCCCTGCAGCCCCCAGCGGGCCCCGGGCCGGCCCTGCAGGGGACGGCGGCACTTTCAGGAAGGGCTCCGGCGCCCCCTAGTGACGCGCGGCCGTGGTAGGGAACGTCCTGGACGCCAAAGGGGTAGCTCCCGGGCCAGAAACCCAAGGGAAAGCGAAGGGAAGGCGCCGCCGCCCGCCACTCGCCACCCCAACCGCGGCGGGGCCGGCTGTCTGACCCTCTCTTCCCCACCTCTGCTCTGCCCCCCGAGTTTCACACTTAAAGCGGAGACTTCCGCTTCAGCACCGCCTCACCGAGGCCTGGGCCCTGCCAAAGTGGCTGGGGTGAGATCTCCCTGCACGTCGAGCAGACACTGCCAAGCCGCGTTGCTCTCACTCACAGATCCAAACAAGACCCTTCCTCCCAGGACCTGTCCTCGGGCTGTCTGAGTTCTGCAGCCCCCTGAAAACCGTGATTTCTGAACTATCACATTGTTTCCCTTTTACTTTTCATGTTCACAGTCCTGTCGCTGGGAAGAATGTCCCAGAAGAACGGATCACTTAAATTCAGAGTGGCATTTTTATTTCTGAGGGAGCTGGGCTCTCACGGAACGTGCTAGAGTGACAGCCTGGAGGAGCGAAAGCCGCCCCACCCCCGCTTCCCCGCAGCTCCCCAGCCGCCTCGGCCTGGCCTCCCTGCAGCAGTGACATCCGGTCTCCCTCCTCTACCCAAGCCTGCGGCAGCCACGAAAGCCACCGCGACGCAAAATTGGG